>NC_137329.1:81566166-81810038 GCF_965287045.1 Carcharhinus amblyrhynchos | reverse complement strand
CTAATCTATGCATACTGAGACACTAAGGGGCAATTTAGCATGGCCAATGCATCTAACCCACACATCTTTGGACTGTGAGAGGAGACCTGAGTACTCGGAGGAAATCCCCACAGACACGGGAGGAATGTGCAAACTCCACACAGACAGTGACCCAAGCCGGGAATCAAACGCGGGTCCTTGGAGCTGTGAGGCAGCAGTGCTAACCACTGTGCCACCCGAGATAACCCACAGCCTCAACAGAACTTTCAAGAGTACTTGTTGACTGAACAAAAATCATGAGAGGCTCACTGCAGGTGACTGTGAAGTTACCATGTGCTCCACGTATCCAGCAGATGAACAACACGGCGCACACCTTCTCGATTATCGCTGCTCGACCTTCAATAAGCCTTTGTCACTTCTTAAATGATGAATCAGTGCTCAGATAGCATCCTCCCTCGGCATGTAGACCCTGTGAAGTTTCAGTCTCTGGCCTCGACAGCTGAGGATGGTCACCTGTGAATGCTTTCGCTCAGCGCTTCCCAATTTTTCAATCACGTCGACAGCAATACGCACACTAAAACAGTCACAGGCCGGGAAGACTGCAGAGAAGAGAGAATTTGTTAAGTGATGACCGGTATTAACTGTGGCCCATTGGTAGCAGCCTGGTTCTGAGTCAGAGGGTTACGAGTTTAGTGTCTTGAGCGCAAAACCTAAGCTAACAATTTAGTGCAGCACAGTCAATGATGCCGTCTTCCAGATGAGATGTTAGACAGAGACTCCTTTATTTCATTATGGATGTGGACGTAGCTAGCAAGGCCAGTATTTACTGCCCTTAATTTGCCAACTTATTTCTGTTGTCTTGTGCCAATTTAAATACTGTGGTGACTAGGAAGCCTGTATTTTGGTGATAAGCTTACTTTGTATGAAATAATAACAGAGCAGGATATTGGAACTTCCTGAGTATGATAGATCCAGATTGATGTGAGCTCCTTATCATGCATTAAACGTACGTAGCAAAGTAACTGTTGAATTAAGTGTATTTGTGTTTAGTGTGGTGATTTACTTCCTTCCAGATTATGCATGCAGAACCATTAGTATCCTTATTTGCAAGCAGATTTAAACATCATGAGCAGGCGGCTTCACACTTGTGGTTACAGGGGTTGTTTGTGATCAGGAGCACCAATGTTGATCTATTAGTTAAGAATAAAATACAGTTCAGTTTTAAATCACTTGTTTAATGTGTTTGTACTTTGTACTTAGTCCTGCTTCAAATGCAATTCACCAGAATGCCACGCCAAATTCAGGTTTAATTGTAATTGCTTGTCTTTGTCTTCTAAGAAAAGTTGGAAGTTTATTTATTAGTGTCACAAGTAGACTTAAATTAACACTGCAGTGATGTTACTGTGAAAGTTCCCCTAGTCGCCACACTCCAGCGCCTGTTTGGAAACACTGAGGAAGAATTTAGCGTAGCCAGTGCACCTAACCAGCACATCTTTCAGACTGTGGGAGGAAACTGGAGCACCCGGAAGAAACCTACGCTGCTTAAATTCTGCTTAAACCCAAAACCTCTGACTGGGAGGCAAAACTGCTATCATTGCATCAAGCTGACTGATTAGTAACTTTGCAGCCCACACAAAGATTGGGGGAGCTGTGGACAGCGAGGAGGATTGCCAAGGGATACAATAGGATTAGATAGGTTGGAAACTTGGTTGGAGAAATGGCAGATGGAATTTAATCAGGACAAATGCGAGGTGAAGCATTTTGAAAGATCTAATGCAGGAGGGAGGTATACAGTAAATGACAGAATCCTTAGAAGCATTAATATACAGAGGAATCTAGGTATACAAGGCCACAGTTCCCTGAAAATGGTGATACAAGTGGATAAGTTGGTCAAGAAGGGGCATGGCATGCTTGCCTTCATCAGTTAGGGTGTAGGGTATAACAATTGGCAAATCACATTGCAGCTGTAATCTGCTATGTCAGTTTATATTGTCATTACAGTTAGGTCACATTTGGAATATTGCCCACAGTTCCGGTTGTGACACTACCAAAAGGATAGGGAAACTTTGGAGCAGGTGCAGAAAAGGATCAAACCAGGATGTTGCCTGGTTTGGAGGATATTAGCTATGAGGAGAAATTGGACAAACTTGGTTTTCATTTGAACATCAGAGGCTGAGGGCTGAGCTGATTAAAAGTTTACAAAATTATGAGAGGCATTGATAGAATGGATAGTTGAAGTCGTTTTCCCAGGGTAGAAATGTCAATTACTAGAGGACATACTTTTAAAGTAAAAGGGGACGAGGTTTAAAAGTGAGGCATGTTTTTTACACAGAAGGTGGTAAGTGCCAGAGGAGGTGATAGAAGCAGATACAATGGCAACATTTAAGAGACATCTTGACAGAATAGGCAAGGTTTAGAGGGATATGGACCACATAGAGGCAAAAGATCTTTAGAAAGACATCATGGGCCCGATTTTACCATTCGCGAAAATGTGGTAAAGTCGGGTGTGAGGCCATTAACGTGATGCACGTCCATGTCTGAGCAGCTCGCCACTTTACTGAAAGCCAGGAATGGCGGTGATTTGATTTGCTCCCAAAATGGCGCAACGGCGATTGAACCGCATCTGCATGCATTTAAATTGAATTAATGAACTGCCCGCTCAACTTTATCAGCATTTCCCTGTTTAACACCATGTTTGTCTATCTGGAACTGTGCCACAATGGAACTGCTGAATCAAAGTCTGAATTGGGCGCACCAGCTGCTGAAGAGCCTGTTCAGAGCTTCCAACAGCTCTCTGACTCGGATCAGTAGTAGGGGGGAGGAGAGAGGCAGGTCAGATCGTTTTCAGGTGGGGAGGGGGGTGAGGCCAGATCATTGTCTGGCCTGGGGGTGAGGAGGAGGAGGCGGGTTAGATGTATCTCTGGTGGGGAGGGGGGAGGGTTGATCATTGTCTGGTGGGAAGGGAGGAGGAGGTGGGTCAGATGCCTCTCGGTGGGTGGGGGGGGTGGAGTTGGGGTTGACCGAGGCCACGTCATTCTTGGGTGGATAAGTGAGGCCAGATCATTGTCTGGAGGGAGGGGAGAGGTGGTGGGAGGCCAGATCGCTCACCGGGAAAGCGGGGGGTGCAAATGGATCTCCGGTGGGGGAGGGGGCTGAGTCAAATGAATTTCTGGTGGGGGGGGCAGGGGCAGGAGGGGTCCACTGCCACTCTGCAGGTGATTAGTGGAGGGGGGGCAGGGATGGCGATCGGTCTGGGTCGTTGGGGGGGGGGGGGGGGGGGGGATGGGTAAGGGGGATAGTGATGTGTGTGGGTAGTGGTGGGGTGGATAAGGGGGACAGTCATATTTGTGTGTAGTGGCAGGGTGGATAAGAGAGACAGTGATGTCTGTGGGGGCCATTGCTGCCGCTTTTCACTCCCAGGCTGCTTTCTCCGCTTTCTGCTGCTTGGGAGCAATCTGACACGTGCTTTTTCAAATTTGTTTCCAACTGCGCGTGCGCTGTTCGGAGCTTCAGTTTTATTGGCTATGCTAAGCCCTGCCCACAGTGCGAATGGGACTGGAGATGGGTTTTTTTTCAGGCCGAGTGTGTATGGGGTTGCCTGAAAACAGATTTTTAAGTTGGATCTATTTATGCCCGGATTCAGCACTTAGAATGAAAATGGTAAAATCGGGCCCCTGGTGTGGGCTGAGGCTTGGTGGGCCAAAGGACCTGTTCCTGTGCAGTCCTGTTCCATGTCCTTTTTTTTTTTGACGCAGGCAAATTCCACAGTATGTCTTAGCTTTCACAAGTGGGTGGTCATTCATGTTTGAAAGCATGAATGTTTTTGAATTAAGCTAGGAAAGTGAGTTGAGCTCTGCCCTTACCCAATTTTGGAGGTTGGTGGGAGTGTGGGATGTGCAAGTTTTTGTGTTAGCTTGGATGTCTCAGTAGCTTGTCTAATTTTGCAAGCTAATGAGTCTTTGTAGACCCATGAATTATTTTATCCAACAGTGCTGAATTTTATTCCATCTTTTGTTCTTTTTTTAAATGCATCATCAGCCCACTCACTGTGCTCTCAAGTATGTATTGTATAATCCTTTTCAACTTGTATTCAAGATCCATTATAAAAGTCTGGATTACTTAGAATTCAAGGTCAATGGGAAGTGGCTAAATAATTTGACGGGTTACCAGTGAAACATTATTGATACAGATCCATCATAATGAGAATAAAATCAGAATTAGAAAGTGAAACAGTTCTTTCTCAATTTTTGGATTCAGTATAACTAAATTTTTCTTGTATTGGTAGTATCGATATGTTTCATTCCTTGATGCATTTTCTGGTATTTTATGTACCATCACTGTGTTAGAAATGAGCAAGAAAGACATGCATGTGGCAGTTCAGAAGAGGTTCACTAGATTGATTCCAGAGATGAGAGGTTTATCGTATGAAGGGAGATTGAACAGTTTAGGTTCAGGAGGGGAGATCAAATTGAGCTATACAAGATGATAAAAGACATAGATAAAGTAGACATGGAGCAGATGTTTCATCTTGTGGGGCATTCTAGGACGAGAGGTCATAGTCTTAGGATAAGGGGTAGCAAATTTTAAATAGAGTTAAGGAGAAACTACTTCTCCCAAAGGCTGTGAAGCTGTGGAATTTGCTACCCCAAAGTATGGATGCTGGGACAATGAGTAAATTTAAGAAGCAGTCAGACAGATTTTTAATTGGTAATAGGCTGAAGGGTTATGGGGAGAGTGCAGAAAAATGGAGATGAGGAGCATATCAGCCATGATCGACTGTGGAACAGACCTGATGGGCTGAATGGCCTAATTCTGCTCCTATATCTTATGAACATATGAACATACAAAATAGGAATAGGCCACTTGGCCCCTTGAACTTGATCCGTCGTTCAGTAAGATCATGACTTATTTGATTGTAGCCTACCCCCCATAAACTTTCACCCCTTGTTAATCAAAAATATATCTAGCTCTGCCTTAAAAATATTCAAAGATTTTTGCTTCTTTTTGAGGAAGCGAGTTCTAGAAACTGGTGACCCTCTCATGTCATCTATATTTGTCCCTGACAAATGGTTCACTGTGAGAGATAATTATTATCCAATTATTTCTGACATCGTTGGAATCCCTAAAGTGCAGAAGGAGGCCATTTGGCCCATTGAGTCAGCACCAACTTTCTGACAGAAAATCCTACCGCCCAGGCCCTAGTTCTGTAATCTCATATATTTATTCCACTAATTATAAAATCATAGAATCCCTACATTGCAGAAAGAGGCCATTCAGCCCATTGTGCCTGCACCAACAACACTCCCACCCAGGCCCTATCCCTGTAACCCCACGTATTTGCCCTGCTAATTTCCCTGACACTAAGGGGCAATCGTCCTAACCTGCACATCTTGGGATACGACGAGTCAATTTAGCATCGCCAGTCCAACCAACCTTCACATCTTTGGAGCATGGGAGGAAACTGGAACACCCAGAGGAAACCCACACAGACACGGACAGAACGTGCAAACTGCACACACGTCACCTGAGGCTGGAATTGAACCTGAGTCCCTGGAGCTGTGAAGCAGCTGTGCTAACCACTGTGCCACCATGCTGCCTCACTGGGCAGAGACAATAGCAAGTAGACATGAGAGAACCTCAAAATTAATTGCTTGCCACTTCAGTGTTTTTGTAGAACCTGTTTAAAGGCATCATCAGCTTTTGCTTCTGTTATAGTGGAAGTTATGGACCAATTATTAGAATTCAGTTATTCTCTGAGCTGATCGTACTTATCCTGCTAATCACAATCTCAAAAATAAACCCAGGCGAGAGAAAAATAACTTCTGCCTTAAACCATGCAGAACGTTATTTAAATCTACAAATCTGGGTAAAGCTCCTCCTGCAGAGGCCCCGCTACATTTGGAACACATAAATGGGCAGAGACTGTAACTCCTAGCTGTACTGGATGTTGACGGATTGAACTCTTGGCATTAAAGGAACTGCTGGAGGTCATTCAGGAAAAAGTAAGTATTTGTGTCTTTTTTTTTGAAAGAGAGACTAATTTGTGAGGCAAGGAGGAGCATTCACTGGCTGGGCTGTCTTGAGTAGCAGCCAGAATAGCACCAGCTAGAATGGGCGACCCCCATGGGGTGCTGCTTAGTACTAGTAACATTCAAATGAGGCCCAAATCTGAAGGTGCAACTGTGGCCCGTGGTGAGTGTTATGAGTGCAACACTAACTTGGTATCAATTTTAAGCCAAAGTTAAAAGCGTTGATCCTGACCCCTTCCCCCTACCGTTGTGACTTAAATACGCATCTCCTGTTTCCCTGCCAAGCACAAATACTAAAGTCTACATGAAATAAAAGGTTCAATATTTGCTAAAGGATGTGAGTGCAGGAATGACTTCATAGCAGGTGTTGGGCTAATCCCATAATAATTGTTCACGAACCTTTCGCTCATGCCTGCTGTACTGGACATCTGTCATTGCAACTAAATAATTCAAGGTGACTTTATTATGGGCTAAGTTGTAGGGATGCACTTACTGGAGGACAGCAGGATGTTGACATACATCTCATCCTGGTCAATAGTTCCAAATGGTAGTGAGGAGATTATATAGTTATACCTTTGCTAATATTCCATGGGAGATGGAATTGTTGCAACATGAGCACTATGTTTACCTGACTGAATTCATGCATCTCTTTATTTTGAGTAAAAATGATTCAGTTACTGCAAAATCTCAATACCAGCATAACATCTTTTCCAAATTTAGGCACAAAATATTGAGATATTGTGTCTCTGATATACTTGAGGTGTACAGACTTGCAATGGTAATCATCCTTGGCTCTGATGACTGGGGCAATTCTGCTCACTGGCCTACAAAGAGGAAGTTGAAACTCAGCTAATCATAATGGCCATGACAGTACCAGAAGCTCTATACTAAGAGCCAAACTGGGTGGCTTTGGCCATGCCAGTGTTAAGACTGGCTCACAACTCAATGTTGCCAGCATTTGAAGCACACATATGGGGCAGATTTCTATGCCCCCCCGCCCCCCCCCGCCTCCGCACAAGGCAGGTTCTGAGGTGGGTGGGGAGTGTAAAATTTGAATAGACTGGATTGACCCTGGGATCCACCCACCCCAATCTGTATGGAATTTCACGCTCGCTTGAGTGGGCAGGATCTCAGATGGGAAATCTGCCTTTTCGCTTATTGAGGTCCTTAAGTAGCCTCAATTTATAAGTTGATGCAAGCAGTTGTGAATAGGGTGGAAGCAGAGAAATAAACTTTTCTGCATCCCTGGGGGGAAGGAAGGGAGAGCAGTGCATCAATCTGAAGGTCCCTTCAGATTTGGAACGCCCTCCCCTCCAGGACCTTGGAGCTCCAGCCCTCCCTGTCCCCTCGTCAACCCCCCTGCATGCCACAATCAACCACCTCCCAACTTCCCCGAGCATCTCCTATCCTCCCGCCCATGGGACCCATAGAATTTAACTTTATAACAGTTCTGGGATTTAGTTCCAGGCAGAGCGCTGCAGAATCTCTTTTGGCTACTGCTATGCTGTGCCTGGCTGGATTGGCCGACAGCACTTACAGAAAGAGCTTCCTTCCTGCCCACTCCCAAGCAATGCTCAAGTGAGCGTCAAATGGAAATGGGCTTCTGAGAGTGGATTGTTATTGTATTGCATGCCTACTCTCAGGGTGCCAAGTGTTCACTATCCTTAAAGATCCACCCATGTGTTGTAAAAATCAGTCTGCTATAACCCTTATAAGGTGGACAAGTAACTTTGAGTAGACGTCTTATTAGTACAAACTATTTATTTAAACCCATACAATCAATAATCACCCACCCGACCAACAATAAGTTATCTTACGGAAAATACGAGAATTCAAGTACAATACAAGACCTTGACTTAACTTTGCATGACTGACAAGTACCCAAACAGACATTGGCCTTTATTTGTGTGCTGGTCTTGGTAGTTGTCGATGTAGTTTGGTCCTTTGGTCTGGTCTGGCATTCTGGCTGTAGTTTTCTTCCTTCCTTCTCGGGTGTGGTAGCTCTCCTCTTGCTGGCGATGTTCACCATTGTTGTAGCTCATTCATGTGGTCAGCGAGAGAGAGATTCCTGGTTGTGCAGCACCCTTTATACCCCGTTTGGTTTCACGCCCCTTTTTGGCCAATGCCAATCAATCGATCAGGACTTGATCACCCTGGTTGATAAGAGTCCAATCAGGTGCTACCACACTGATCTCTGGGTGTGTCCCCAGCGGCCATGCCTGTAGGTGTTGGAGGCACATAGGTCACATACCTTCCTCCTAAATAAGGATTCACGGTGCCCCTATGTCTGGCACACAACCCAGTGTGACCAGAAAGTCTGTTTCATCCTGGAGATGGCCCATATCCTGTGTACTCACTCATCAGGGTTGCAGCCTGTTTGTCTGTCTTTAAACTGCAGCCTGTCGGTTTAGTTTCTTGCCCAGTTGTCCCAGAGTGCTTTACAAAACGCCATTTTAGATGGCCTGTTTGGCTACACGTGGGAAGCTAATCCAGTGCCTACAGAGGATCTTGTAGTGTAGTGCAGGTGAGAAACAGCATCCCAAATATGTCAGTGTGAATTTTTCCAACCATTTTCCAAGTTGATACAAGAGAGATTCCAACCATTGTCAGAAATGAACTCTGGAATTGTGCAATTGTCTGTTAGGCCTCAGTCTGCTGGCCTCAGGAAGGTCTATTGCCAGTGGTAATGAAGAGATTTGTAGCCCATCATTCTTGTTGAGACCAGAATTAAGACCAGTGCACTTCCCTTCTGGTACATTTAGTGCTTATAAAATACCTGGCTATCAGTAGGGATTTCTGTGGGTAGGGCAACATTACTGAGTTAATGGACAGTTAGACAAGATCCTGAATGAGCTCCTAGTTTTAGATTCAACAAAATGATCAAAGAATTTTATTTTGAGTGGTGTAAATGATCATAATTTTCTGTGAATAAATTGCCTTCCAGTGCCACCATCTCCGTCTCAAATATAACCTTTCATACATGCTTTTACGTTCCTGCGCGTATGCCTGGCTGATCCAGGAATTACTACAATTCCAAAATGGTTTGTGTGTAAAGATGCATTGTTACCAAAATAAGCAAAACTCATCTGAAGGGGAAAAGCAGTGATATTTTGCAGACTGAAGTCGTCCATTCAAATTAATCAACTTGTGTTTATTCTCTTAATATAGGTGTTAGTCTTGGGAAATAAGAGAGACCTTCCTAATGCCTTGGATGAGAAACAGCTGATTGAAAAAATGTAAGCCTTTTCTTTCTTGGAATATTAAGGTGTGGAACATGTATAGTGATAAAGGTTTTGGATTTGCATAACAATAATCTTGCACCTTCCTTCCACAGTGATTGATTGGAATTTTCCATTTTGGCCAAATGCAGAGACACCTTAGTTGGGTAAAGCTAGTTTGCATATTTTAAGCAGGTTCCCTGTCGTCTGTCAGAAAGAGTGTCTATTTATATTTCTGTGTCACCCAATAAGTTGTAAATAGTCCATTTTAAAGCAAGCCAAGTCTATTTTAAATAGCGTGGGGTAGCACAGTGATTAGCACTGCTGTTTCACAGCGCCAGACATCCAGGTTCAATTCCGGCCTTGGTTGACGCTGTGTGGAGCTTGCACATTCACCCTGTGTTTGCATGTGTTCCCTCTGGGTGCTCCGCTTTCCTCCCACAATCCAAAGATGTGCATGTTAGTTTGATTGGTCATGTTAAATTGCCCCTTAGTATCCCAAGATCTGTAGGCTAGGGGGATTAGTGGGGTAAATGTGTGGGGTTACAGGGATAGGGTGTGGTGGGATGCTCTGTCGGAGGGTCAGTGCAGCCTTGAGGGACCAAATAGCCTCTTCCTGCACTTAGAGATTTTATGAGCAAATAGTCTACAGGATAATTAAATAGAAATCTTACTGAACTACTGTGAATAAAATGTATGACCCAGAATATGCCAATATTTCTCGCTAAAGGCAGGGTCACCAACAACAAAATGCAGTAAATGGAAAATAATTACATAACACAAATAATGTGCATAAAATCAGTCCTAGTCCTTTATAGCACTGTTGCCTCAAGGCTTGATTGATGGGAAAATTACCCAGTCATCTCCATTCTGGCTGGTGATATGTACTATTGAGGAGCCCAACAGGGCATAGAGAGAGATTGGTTGAGGTAAGACTAGGGCACCTTCCATGGTACAGAATGGTTGGACGCTTTCAGGTGTGAGCAGAGAAGGGTATATAGAAACACAATTATCACTCGATGAATTAAGCACTCAGAAAGCATAGCTCACATTAAAAATCTAGTCCATGGTATCCATTGGAGCAGCCTGCACAAGTTTCCTCCCATCGAGCTGTCTATGCCCTGCTGGGCTCCAGTACATATCACCAGCCAGAATGGAGATGACTGGGTAATTTTCCCATCAATCAATAATAATTAACATTGACTTTGTTTCTCTCCACAGATGCTGCTTAACCTGCTGAGTTTCTCCAGGCCATTTTGTTCTTATTTCAGATTTCTAGCATCTTGGTTTTATATTGATGGAATCTGTAACTGTAGTGTAAAGTAGAAGCCATTGTAGTTAATCTTGAAATACATTTTCCTGGATTTTTCATATTCCTGTTCTGCGCTCTGCATATCTTTACTCTATAGGAACCTATCTGCTATTCAGGATCGAGAAATCTGTTGTTATTCAGTGTCCTGCAAAGAGAAGGATAACATTGGTAAGTACATCTGCTTCTGTATCTGTATGTGACTTTGAATTGAACCTTCAGCACCATAGACAGCTCTATCTTCCTCCGATACAATATCAATCATACTGAAAGAAACATTCATTTTGCTCTGTTAAACCTGTGTAGTAATCCTGGAGCATTTTGAGAAGCAGAGCTAACTCCTTGCCTTCTTATCTCTCCGCGTTTCTTTTATTATTGTCTCCTCAAACCCCACTTCTCTGCTCCCTTCACAAAAATAAGGAGCTTATATCACGAAGGTTTGTTCAACTGTTTCTGCTGCTTTGCCTTCCTTCATCGTACCCACCAGGCTGAAACTCCTGCCAGGTTCTGGCTCCCCTCACTCTAGCCCTGAAATCATATCCTTCACTACTTTCTCTCTTAATTCCCATTTCTTCTAGTCAAATATTGGGAAAATTGAGCCATCATCTTTGGTCCTCATGTCAAACTCCATATTCTTTCTGTTGAGCCCATTGCTGCTCCCTGGCTTTTGTTTGCAACACTGGGATTCTATTTAATGAGTTTCTGCCTCCACATACCCTGTCACCAAAACTGCTTACTTTCACTGACCATGCCTCCAACCATGTATGAACCCATCTGCTTATGAAACCATAATCCAGGCCTTAGTCACCTCCAGGTTCCAACATACCAATACCTCATTCTATGTTTTTAAGACAAGGATATATACATTTTTGAACAGTAAAGGAATTGAGGGTTATGGTGAGTAGGTGGGTAAGTGGAGCTGAGTCCACGAAAAGATCAGCCAAGATCTTATTGGATGTCTGAGCAGGTTTGAGGGCTAGATGGCCTATTCCTGCTCTTAGTTCTTATGTTCACTCTTCTCCTAGTTATCCTCCTGTTATCCAGATTCTGTAAAAGTTAGCACATCCAAACCTTGTCTGGCCACATCCTAGTCTGCACCAGGTCCGATGAGCTCATCACTGCCATTATTGCTGACCTGATGTGGAGATGCCAGCATTGGACTGGGGTAAACACAGTCTGACAACACCAGGTTTAAGTCCAACCAATTTATTTGATAGTTTTGATAGATTTGTGAGTTTACTATCAAATAAATCGGTTGGACTTAAACCTGGTGTTGTCAGACTTCTTACTGTGATTCTTGCTGACCTCCATTAGGTCTTGGCCCCAGTCTCCCAATTAAAATGCTCATTCTCATACTTTAAAAACTTGCCCATCCCTAATTATGTAACTCTCCCTCTAACTCTTGATTTGTCTGAGCACTGGTCTCTGGACACTTTGTTTTCATCTCCCCTCACCCATCCATTGGAAGCTATGTCTTCAGCTGTCTAAGCCCTAGGCTCTGTAGAACCTTCCCCAAAGGTTCCTGCTTCCTGCTCCTTTTAAGACCCTCCTTAGCACCTATCTTTCTTTGGCACAGCATCGCTTCTGGTTGATTATGTCCCTGTTAACCCCTTTGGGAGGCTTTTCCTGGAGTAAAGATGCTATATAAATGCAAGTTGTTGTTGCTTAGTGGCATTGCATTTTCACATTGAGTACCAATTAATAAAAATTCTGGAGTATAAATAAATAATTTTATAACCTTGCAATTAAATCCTTTTTTTCTAATTTTGTTTCCTATCTTAACTTTCAAATTAACTTTCAAAGTTCGGCTGATCAAAGTAAAAGTGAAATACAATATTATGATTAATGGGAAAAACTGCATCCTTTCTCAGTTCCCACCAACAAGGACAATTTGTTATGATGTGTGTAAACATTTCCTTTTTGGCATGATTATACCTACAAGTGGTTTCACTAAATTTTCATTAGGCAGCAATCAATTAATAGGTTGTTATAATTGAATGCACAGCAATTAAAATGTGAACAAATGATCATTAAAAATATATAATTTAATGCTTAAAGCGTGCATGGCACCACAGCTGTGTGATCCAGGCTTGTACCCTACATCCCCACATTTAGCCCTCATGTCTGATGAAGGGTTGAACAGAATCTACAGAAAAAAAAGATAATCTAATGCTTGAACTACCAAAGAATTACATGTGCGTCTGATTAAATGGTAGTGGTGGTGCAGGAACGTTTCTTTCCCACCTTCTGGGTGAGCAATGGTCTGTTTTATATAAGGGACATTTTTTTTCCAAATTCTGTCTGTTATTGTTCTTCTCTGACTGAGGCCAGGGCAGTGTGTTGCAGCAATACAATTGTCTGCTAGGAAATGTAAGTGTGACCTTTTACTCTCTTACAGAAACATGTGGCCAACATGATATTCCAATCCCACCTTCCAAATAGCAATAGAGTAAAAGCAGTACATTTGAAAATGTATATGTATGTGAAGCCAAGTCATGTGGACTTGAAACGTTAACTTTGTTTCTCCCTCTACCGATGCTTCCAGACCTGCTGAGTTTATCCAGCATTTTCTTGCTTTTATTTCAGATTTCCTGCCACTGCATTATTTCGCTTTTATAGCCCCTCCTGCGAAATTGCTGTTATACATCTCTGGAATGATTATTCTAATTTTTTCTCCTGTCGTTTTACTTTCTTACTCTTTTTTGCAAAGGCAGCCACTGTGTCAGGAATAAGATTCGTGTTTGAGTTAATTGCAATAACATGGAAAATGTCTTGCACAATGGGGGGAGATGGCATTCTTTGTTGTGAATTGGAAAATTATTGAAGCTTATAATGTTTAAATCTCATGCTTACATTTTGATATTTTTGTGAAGAGAAGTGACTGCACACAATTCTGCAAGTTTAATCTCTCACGTATTCTGTTTCTTTCCCCTTTTAATACACGTCACCAGAAAAATAAACCTGTCCAACGTTTGAACAGAACATTAAAGCTTTCTGCATGCAGTGCCGGGAGACACACATTCATTATAATAGCAAACTAATTAAATGGAAGCGTTGCACAGCCCTCAGCTTGTTTCAATTCACTTGGGCTGAAGCATGTTTATGCAGCGTTAGCAAAGTTTAAAAAAAAGCCTCTTCAGTTCAGTGTCAACCACCCCCCTTCATTTTCTCTTTGTGGCAACAATAAAATCCCGTTAGGCAAACCAATCACAATGTACAGGAAAGAGGAGTGAACAAGAAATTGGATTTCAATGAGCATATTCATAACTAGCTGGAAAAGTTTTGCCGAGTCATCGCGTTTAATCTGAAAGGGGGAAAACATAAAGTATGACAGCTGCAGTGAATGGCCTCTAAGAACAGTGCTCCAACTTAGTGAACTGCAAGAGTATAAAGACCAAACAACACCAAAAGCCAAGGTTTATTGCTTCATATCCAGATCTGTAATGTGTTGATTCTGCATATTCTGAAATGTTACTGAAGAATAAGCCAGGACTTAAGGACACCCAAAGTGAAGTAGACTGATATAAAAGCACAATGCTGCACAGGCTGGAAATCTGAAATAAAAGGAAAAAGTGCTGGAAATGCTCAGGTTAGGAAGCATCTTTTTTTTATAAGAAACAGCATTAATGTTTCAGGTCAATGACTGTTCATCAGAACTGAGGAAAGATAGAAATGTAATAATTGAAAGGGAAATCTCTGAAGTCCAGTCAAACATAGGCAAGGTAATCTCTGGCAGATTACCATCTACCACTCCTTGTTAGTTGATGAATCAATACTCCTTCATGTTGAACACCACTTGGAAGAAGCACTTAAAGTGGCAAGGGCACAGAATGTAACATTAAAGTATCATACATGTCAACCAAGTCATTGCCAGACAATGACCATCTCCAGCACAAGAGAATCTAGTCATCTCTCCGTGATATTCAATAGCATTACTGTGGTAGCATGGTCCCTCAAGGGGGCAATTCCCGAATACAACATGATCGGGCCAGACCCAATGGAATGTCAAGGTGGGAAGAGGGGTGTATCCTGAACCGAGGAGGATCCTCACTTGGAGCCAGGGAGGAGTGGGAGAATAGTTGCATTGTTAGTTCTGTCAGACACTTGTTTGTGGTGGTGTCCACCATCTTAGCCCCCCTTCACCAGCTGTTAAACATCAGTGTTGGAGGTGGGGTAAAGAACAAAAAGAAGTGTTCACAAATATAAAGCAGACCTTGCAGTCACCAGAACTGTTGGTGCACTTAGATCGACTCAAGCCATTAGTAGTTACCTGAGAGGAATTGCCATCTGGAGTGGAAGCAGATTTGCCCCACGCTGATGGAGTAGAAAGGCCAATTGCCTTTGCGTCGAGAACATTGTCAAGTGCGGGGGAAAATAGTATTCGCAGATAGATAAAGAGAGCTGGGTAGTCGTTTATACAGTCAAAATGTTTCACCAATGTATTTCTTGACAACATTTCACAATTGTATTAGATCACAAACCATTATTAATTAGGTTTATTCAGAGAAGATAAACCAGTGCCGCTAATTGTCTCTAAGAGTACAGGGTGGGCTTTATTGATAACAGTGTACATTTATACATTCCAACATCACCCAGGGAGACACATATCAAATGAGAATGCAGTCAGCCATTTGCCCTTGCCATAGACAGTTGACCATCCACCGGTCCCATGAGAGCGTGTGCTGGTACTGATAGAAACTTTGCCAGTTTCAGCTGAACACACAAAGGTAGGGAAAGAAAGTGACCCAGTGTTATGAAAAGGTAAGAAGATGGCAATGCATGATGAGTCGGAGCTGCTTAACCTCACCAACAAAGAACAAAGATAATGTGTGAGGACAGTGTTGGTGGTGGTGGCGGCGGCGGCGGTGGCTAGGGTTATGATCCCACCCCAAGAGCAACAGCTTCATTACAGGAATTGCATGACCCGCTTTCAGGAAAAGGCAGGAAGAAAGCCCTCGCCCAAAGTTGTATTTGGTGGCCAGGCATTGAAAAAGAAGCCAAAAGAATGGTCAGTCAATACAGCAGTTGCGAATCCCAACAGGTGTTGCTACCATTATATATATACATCTTGGAGTACCCATACAGGCCCTGAGCAAGAATACATATAGGACCCTATTTTACCATTTTGATTCGAAGTTCTGGGCAGACTTGAAACTGGGAGTGTTTCAGATCTGACTTTTAGACCCGTTCTGAGGCACCCCACCTACACACTCTGCCCAGAAAAATATCAGCAATTCCGAATCACGCTGCAGAAGCCTGTGGATGGGTCTTAAAAAGCCCAACATCCTGCAGCTCCATTCGGTGCTTCCAACTGCACAGAGAAAGAAATGATAGAATGCGGCTCCAATGCCGCATTGCTCCTGGGCTGAATAATGCCTCCCCTTGGCCCCCATGGACATTACCCCACCCCCACAACATTACTGATCTCCTCTGCCACCCAGACCAGTTCCGCCCCCCCCCCCCCCCCCCCAGTGCTGGTAAGGTTATTCGTGCAGCCCATTAAGTCAATTTAAATGCTTGCAAATGCATTTAAGTGACCATCGCACCCTTTTTGGGGGCCCGATCATGGCCATTTTCAGGGTCTTGGTAAAGGGGGAACCAGCATGGAGGCAGGCGCGGGTCACACTGCTTGCCTCACGCCCGACTTTACCAAATTTTTGTGCCCAAACGCAGGCACAACTTGATGGTGAAATCAGGCCTATAGACGTTGCAGAGTCGTTTATGAGCCACATGTTTCTTATATTAGTGGATGCATATTCTAAATGGTTGGATGTCCAACTGATGATTTCTATGATGCCACTGCCATCATTCATTGAGGAAAATTTTTGCCATTCATGGCATCCAAGAGGTTTTGGTGTCAGACAATGATACATCATTCACAGTAGAGGAGCTTTGAAAATTAGTCATCTCAAATAGTTTTTGCCATGTTTGGTCAGCACCTTACCCCACCCCCTCCTCCCCAGCCTCAAATGGGTTCACAGAACGTGCTGTATAAATGGTCAAAGCATGTATAAAAAGACAACTTAATAGGCCTCTATCCCTACATATAGCCAGTTTCTTGTTGGCATACAACACGCCAAATGCAACCACAGAGATCACACCAGCCAAGCTACTAATGGGACACTGCTTACAGATATGGTTGGATATGATGTTCCCAGATCTGGCAGGGAGGGTGGAGGCCTCCCAGAAGGAAAATCATGACAGAAGGAAAAAAGACAGTTTTCCTTTTTGACGATTTAGCACTGGTGAGAAACTTTGCAATTGGACCGGCATAGGTGGCTGGAATGATTGTGGAAAGAACAACACCAGTCTTTTATGTTTTTTGTTTGTTGTTTCAAGAACCATGTAGACCATCTGAGAAGGAAAGCAGGGCCTGATGCAGGGGATCAACAGGCGACCCCTGCAGTAGTTTCAGCTTCACCAGGATTGGTTACTAGGATCCAGATTGTAAATGTGGAACCGGAGCAGTCAGCAGTTTCTGTAACTGATGAGACAGCAGCTACTGAGGAGTATCTCAATCCCAGATTGATGAATTTGTCTTTTGTACATGGTCAACCAGAATCCTCATTTCCAGAAAAGCACGTCAGAGAATTGAGATGTTCTACCAGGGCCTGGAAGTCCTCGACTGACTTAACTTATGATGAGCCTCCCTGGGTATTCCTGATATTCTTTGTAATTGCTTAACGTTGTTGATGATCTTTTTGTGAAGGAGTGTAGTAGCATGGCCTCTTTAAGGGAGTTGGCTCCAAGGGCCACGTGATCAGGCTCTATGGAGTGTTGAGGTGCATAGGAGCGTATCCCGGGTCAGGGAGAATCTTGAGTTGGAACCAAGGAGGAGTGTAGAATAGTCGCATTGTTAGTTTTGTCAAGTCCTTGTTTGTAAATAATTATTCATCATTGGTAATGAACCCTATATACTTAGCCATATCAAGTCCGCCCTCAGTTTATTACGATTACCCCACTATCAACATCCATTGGCCAAAGACTCAACCAGACAGGTCATATAAATACTGCAGCTACAAGAGCAGGTCAGCAGCTGGGAATTTGAGACAAGTAGCCCACCAGCTATCTCCCCAAAGCACAGTTACCATCTACAAGGCATAAGTCAAGAGTGTGATAGAATACAGTCTAGTTGCTTGGATAAGTGCAATTGCAACAACAGTCAAGAATCTTGACACCACTCAGGGCAAAGCAAACCCATTTGATTTCAGCAAATACTTCCTTCACCACTGATGCACAGTGGCAGCAGTGTGTACCATCTGATGCACTGCAGTACACCAACTCATCAAGGCTCCTTCGACAGTACCTCCCAAACCCGGGACCACTACCACCTTGAAGGTCAAAGGCAGCAGATGCGTGGGAACACCACCATCATCAAAATCCCCTCTTGTGCTGCACACCATCATGATTTGGAGCTATATTGCTGTTCCCGCGAAATATCACGAGACCAATATCCTGGAACTCCTTTCCTAAGAGCACTGTGGTGCACCCACACTACAGGGGCTGCAGAACTTCAAATAGGCAAACACCACCACCTTCTGAAGGACAATTAGGGGAGGAAAATAAATGCTGGCCAAGCCAGCAGCGCTGAAATTCTGAGGAAATAAAGAGCAAAAGAAATGCCCTCAGGGTAGGTTAACTACTGCTGTTGGGAGATTTTGAACTAATTTAGTAGCATTGATCACAGATACTGTTACAGTCCTAGGAAGGCATGATATTCTTGAAGGTTCAAAGTCAGGAAGCATTTAGTCAGAATTAAGGAGCAACAAGTGGACTATTACATTACTGGCTGTACATTGTACATCACCACATCAGGAAAAGGAGTTGGAGGAACAATACAAGCACTAAAGATTAGTGACAATGGGAGAGTTCAGTTATCCTAATATGGGTTGGGAAATTACATTGTAAAGAGTAAAAAGGTAGAAAAATTCCAGAAATGAGTACAAGGGAACTTTTGTTCGATCAGTATGTTTCCAATCCAATGAAGAATGGAGCAGTGCTGTATCTAATTCTGGGTAATCAACTGGGATAAGTGGACCATCCTTCAATAAGGTGCACATTTTGGAAATAGTGATCACTGTCAAATGTTCCCTCAAAAATGTGCAAGTGATTTGTAGAAGTGTACAACTTCTTTTTGCACAGCCACACGTGCAGTAATTTAAAGGGACCTACTTGTGTGTGAGATGTTTGGGGGCTTTGGAGTTGCTAGGCGATTATGCAACTTAGAGGAACATTAAACCCAATGAAATGATGATCGTAGTAGTTATGGAAAGCTTAAGGAAAAATTCAATTTGGACATATTCAGCAGGGATGTAAAAAACTCTGGGCCAATGAATTGGAATTTAAGGACTGGCAGATAGAATAGCAAATAAGCAGTGGGAAACCTTCAAATAGTGGATTACTCAGACAAAGACTAGACACATTCCCACATGGGGAAAGGAAGGGCATTCAAAGCTAGAGCCCTGGGTGACTAAAGAGTTCATTAAAAAACACAAAAGAAGCTTGTATTAAATTCCAATTTCATTATACAGCAGTGAACCAAGCTGAATTTTAAAAATGTACTGAGGAAAACTAAAAAGACACTATAAAGGGCAAAGAGAGTTTTTGATAGTAGATTAGCAGGTAATATGAAATAATAATGAAATACTAATAATAAAGAATAATAAATTATAAATAATGAAAGGTTAGCCAAAAGATGAACGCAATTGGAGTCCAGAAAAATCACCTTGTGGAAGCAGATGGTATGACTCAGGTTCTAAACAAATACTTTTCCTCTGTCTTCACTAACGCTGAGGATATTGTTACAAAGAACAAAGAATAACCCAGCACGGGAAACAGGCCCTTCGGCCCAACGAGCCCGCGCCGCCACATCCTCCTACACCTACCCTGCCCTGTGTGTATGTGAGTGGAACCCCTAACTTAGCCAGATTCAGGGGAGAATAGTGTCAATTTGGTAAACCAATCAGCCTAAGAGCACATCTTTGGGGTGTGGGAGGAAACCGGAGCGCCCGGAGGAAACCACAGGGAGAATGCGCGAACTCCCACAGACACAGGCCCAAATCCATGTATCTGCACAGCTAGCAGCGCTAGTCACTGAGCTGTTGTGGCGCCCGTCTACCGGTCCAGGATTAAGCACACACACCGACACGAAGTACTAGGCCACTCCCGGAACCTCCAAGAGCAGCCCACGCACGACCCACCGTGTGCATGCCCCTCATTTGACAACAAGGTGGACCGACACCTGCGGAATAAAAAGACAAAAACGTTAACATGTAATTCTACATTTCCGGTGTCATCCCGAGGCCCTGACCCTATTTAATACCCTCTACTATAACCCTCCATCCTTGTTTCGCTCAAGTGTCTGTCTAAGTAAACCTTAAACAAGTCCAACGTGCCTGCCTCCACCACCCTACTCGGTAGCGCGTTCCATACCCCCACGACCCTCTGCGTGAAGAACCTTCCGCTCATATCCAAATTATACTTCTCCCCCCTCACCCTTAGATGGTGACCTCTCGTAATTGTCCCCAATCTAGGGAACAGCCTACCACTATTGACTCTTATCTATTCCCTTCAGTATTTTATATACCTCTATCATGTCCCCCCTTAATCTCCGTCTTTCCAAGGAGGAGTCCCAGTTTCTCCTACCTTTCCTCGTAACTCAGTCCTTCCATGCCAGGCAACATCCTGGTAAACCTCCTCTGCACTCTCTCCAGAGTCTCCACGTCCTTCTGGTAGTAAGGTGACCAGAACTGGACGCAGTACTCCAAATGCGGTCTAACCAACGTTCTGTACAACTGAAGCATTAGACGGCAGCTCCTATACTCTATACCCCTTCCTATAAAGGCTAGCATTCCATAAGCTTTCCTCACAAACTTCTCTACTTGTGTCGCCACCTTCAGAGACTTGTGAACCTGCACTCCCAGGTCCCTCTGCATTTCTATACTCCTAATCGGTCTACCTTTTATCACGTAGCTCCTCTCTGCATTATTCCTTCCAAAATGCATCACCTCGCATTTGTCGGGATTAAATTCCATCTACCATCTAATTGCCCAATATACCAATCTATCTATATCCTGCTGTGTCACCTGACATTCCTCCTCGGTATCTGCCAATCCTGCCATCTTGGTGTCATCCGCAAACTTGCTGATCGCACCACGTACGGTCTCTTCCAAGTCGTTTATATATACTACAAAGAGGAGAGGTCCCAGTACTGAGCCCTGCGGCACACCACTGGTGACTGGCCTCCAGCCCGAAAAGGTCCCCTCGACAATTACTCTCTGTCTCCTATTGCCCAGCCAGTTTTCAATCCACCTCGCTACCTGTCCTTGTATCCCATGTGCCTTAATCTTTTCTACCGGCCTATCATGAGGGACTTTGTCAAATGCCTTACTGAAATCCATTTAGATGACATCAACGGCTCGCCCATTGTCAACCGTTTTTGTCACCTCCTCAAAGAATTCCACCAGATTCATAAGGCAAGACCTCCCTCTAACAAAGCCATGTTGCATATCCCTAATCAGATCGCAACGCTCCAAATGCTCATACATCCTACCCCTAAGAATTTTTTCCAATAATTTTCCTACCACCGATGTCAAACTCACTGTTCTATAATTAATGCTAGAGACATTGGATAGGATAAGAATAAAGAGGAGGTGCTTAAAAGCTTGGCAGCATTCTAAATAGAAAAGATAAACATGCCAGATGGGATGCATTGAATGTTGTTAGGGGAAGTAAGGGGCGAAATTGCAGATGCTCTGGCCACAACTTCCAGTCTTCCTTTGATAAGAGTGGTGCCAGAGGATTGCAAATGTTACATCCTTGTTCAAAGAAACGAGAGGGGGATAAACCCAGTATCCAGCTGAACATCAATGGTGGAAGAACTATTATAGAGCCAATGATTTGGAAGAAAATTATTTGACTTTTGGAAAAATATTGGTTAATAAGTGAAAGCCCAACACAGATTTGTTAAAGGCAAATCATGCTTGACTAAGTTAACTTGATTGAATTATTTGATAAAGCAACAAAGAGCACTGAAGCTAGCCTGGTTGATTTTATGTGTGCGAACTTTCAAAATGTGTTTGATGAAGTACCACATGACAAACTATAGAAAAATTGAAGTGTAAGGAATTAAAGGAGAAATGGCTCTGGGGTTTGCTGAGGAATGGTGAGCAGTTTTTTCAGACTGGAGAGATGTTTTCAGTGGTGTCCCTCAAGTGGTGGTGTTGGGGCTACTGCTCTTTCTGATTGTTTATTACATGGTCTGCCCTCAGATATAAACATAATACTTCAACGTTTATCCATGACATGAAACTCAGAGATGCGATAAAACAGTAGAGAGGATAGTGACAGACTTCAGGAGGACACAGACTGGTGACAGACACATGGCGGACTCAATTAAATGCTTAGAAGTGTGAAATGATTCATTTTGGCAGGAAGGATGAAGAGAAACAACATAATATAAATGGTACAATTTAAATTCTCTTTTGTGGAGACAGATGATTCAGAGGGATCTGGGGGTGTATGTACGCAAGTCTTTGAAGATGGCAAGGCAAGTTTAGGAGCCTGTTAAAAGGCATATTTGATCTTTCACTTTATAAATAGAAGTATGGAATTCAAAAGCAAGCAAGATATACAAAACCTACTTAAAATGTTGGTTAGAGCCCAACAGGAGTACTGTAGACAATTCTGGTCATAACATGTTAGGAAGGACATCCAGGCTTTGAAGAGGATGTAGAGGGGATTTACAAGAATGGTACCAGGGATGAGGAACATCAGCTTCAGGTGGAGCTAGAGAATACGGGTCATTCTCCTTGGAGAAAAATT
This sequence comes from Carcharhinus amblyrhynchos, assembly GCF_965287045.1. NCBI lineage: Eukaryota > Metazoa > Chordata > Chondrichthyes > Carcharhiniformes > Carcharhinidae > Carcharhinus > Carcharhinus amblyrhynchos. The sequence continues at coordinate 81,787,680 of NC_137329.1, read as the reverse complement.
GGTTGAGGTATTCAAAATCTTGATAGGTTTTGATAGAGTAAGTAAAGGGAAACTGTTTCAATGGCAGAAGGAGTGGCAACAGTAACACACAGACTTAAAGTAGTTGACAAAGAGCCAGAGGCCACATGCGGAAAAATAATTGCACAGCAGGTTGTTACAATCTGAAATGCACTGCCTGAGAAACAAGGGCATGTATATTCAGTGATAAATCTCAAAAGAGAATTAGATAAATACCTGCAGGGGAAGAAATTGCAGAGATATGGGGAGTGAGACTATTTGGATTGGTCTTTGAAAGAGTTGGCTCGTCTAAAACTACTGAAACATCCTGTACATTCTCCCATCATGTGGGAAACATGACATTCCCAACATGGGACAGCACAATGGTTAGCACTGCTGCAGCACAGTGGTTAGCCTTACAGTGCCAGTGACCTGGATTTGATTCCCGGCCTCGGGTCACATTCTCCCCAGTCTGTGTGGGTTTCCTCCAATGCTGCGGTTTTCTTCCACACTCCAAGGATGTGCAGGTTGGGTGAATTGACCATACTAAAAATTGCTCCTTAGTGTCAGGGAGACTAGCTAGAGTAAATGTTTGGGGTTATGCAGATAGGGCTTATGAGGGATTATGGCAGTGCAGACTCGATGGGCCGAATGGTCTCCTTCTGCACACTAGAATTCTATGTCTATCAGCTGTTCAATGGAATTTAATTTGGCTTTCAGATTTGACAAGATCACCTAATATTTTGTTTCCTTTCTTTGCTTGCATCAATATAGTTTGTTTGGCAATATAAGACATCCCAGGGTGTTTCATAAGAGAGTTACCAAAAACCTGAGTCACATAAGTAGGTATTAGGACTAATGGCCAAAAGCTTGGTCAAGGAAGTAGGTTTTAAGGAGCATCTTAAAGGAGGGAAGACAGGGAGGGTGATTCCGGCAAGGCATTCCAGAGTTTAGTGGCTTGGCAGTTGAAGGTGCATTGCCAATGGTGGAGTGATAGAAATTGGGGTGCTTAAGAAGTATTGGAGGGTTGTAGATACTACAAAGGGTTGCAGGACTAGAGGATGTTACAGTAATAAGGAGGCATGAGGCCTTGAAAGGAGAAAAATAGGATGGAAATTTGAAGGAAAAAAAATTTAATAACTGCTTGACCAGGAGTCAAAAAGGTCAGCAAATAAATGGGTGATAGGTGACTGGAACTTGGTACAAGTTAAGACATGGACAGTAGGGTTTTTGATAGCTAAGTTTATGGGAGTGGGGGGTAGCATGTGAGACACTGGCCAGGAGTGTAGTAGAATATTCAAGTCTAGAGGTAACAGAGGCATGATTGAGCATTTCAGCAGTACCTGAGCTATAGCACAGATGGATTTGGGCAATGTGACAGAGGTAGAAATAGGTGGTCTTAATAATGGTGCAGATATGTGGTCAGTAGCTCATCTCAAGGTCAGTCAGGACACCAAGTTTGTGAACAAACTGCTTCGACCACAGACAATTGCTGCAAAGAGGGATAGAGTCAGACGTTTGCAGCAGGGACCTGGCTTTGTTCTTCCCGAAATTTGGAGCAAATTTCTGTTTGCCCAGTGTTAGTTCTGGACAAACGATTTAACTGTTTACAGGCAGTCGAGCAAGGTGGTGTTCAGGTAGAGCTGAATATCTTCAGCATGCATAGGGAAACTAACATCGTAAACAATGCACTTAAATTGCTTGTGCACTAGTGAGAAACTTGTCAGATGATGTCGGTGAGGGGATGTATGTAGATCAGAAATAGGAGAGGGGAAAAGGATAGAATCTTTGGAGTCATCAAAGGTGATGGTGTGGCACAGGAAGAGAAGCTGGCTGAGGAATCAACCTCTCAACATCTTTCTCTCCAAAATTACATTCTGCTTTTATCCCTGGTGTCTGCTTGTTGCATCATATTGCAATGCAGCATAGATTAAGAATTTAGCAGAATAAAGGAAGGGATGAAGCTCCATGCCCACTCTCAGTTTTGTCACATGTGGTCTACTACTACTGCTCTTCTGGAGGTTTTTAAAATTGCTCATTTTTAAACATTTGTTGGCAGGTTTAGAACTTACAAAACCCAGATAGGAACAGAGAAACAGGAGTAAGCCATTCAGCCCATCAAACCTGTTCCACCATTCAGTCAGATCATGGCTGACCACTTACCTCAATGCCACTTGCACTATCTCCATATCCCTTGAAATTTACCAACTTCTGTCTAGAACATGCTTAATGGTTAAGCTTCCATAGACCTCTGGGGTAGAGAATGCCGAAGATTCTTCATCATCTGATTGAAAAAATTCCTCCTCACTTCAGTCTTAAATGACTTGTTCCTTATTCGATGACTGTGTCCTCTGGTTCTAGACTCCCCAGGGGAAACATCCTGCTTACATCCCCTGTCAAAGCTGTAAGACTTTTGTAAGTTTCAATAAGATCCCCCTCATTCTTTAACACTCTAGAGAGTATAGGTCCAGCTCCACAATCTGTCCTGCCACCCCAAAGATTAGTCTAATGAACCTCTGTTGCATTCCCTCAATGGCAAATACATCCTTCCTTCAATACTGAGATCAAAACCATACATTGTATGAAGGAGTGGTTTTGTTAAGGCTCTATACAATTGCAGCAAGGCATCTTTACTCTTGAACTCGAATCCCCTTGTGATGCAGACAAGCAGATCATTTATTTTCCTAATTGATTGTTGCATGCTGTCTGCATGCTAGCTTCTGGTGACTCATGAGTAAGATCCCTTTGGACACTGACCTTCCCAACACTCACCATTTAAGAAATATTCTCACTTGTTCTTTCCACCAAAGTGAGTAGCTTTATACTTATTCACATTATATTCCATGTGACATGTTCTTGCCCATTCACTTAGTCTGTCCAAATCTGTTTGAAGTCTCTTTGCATCTTCCTCACAACCTACATTCCCTTTAGTTTTGCGTCATCAGCAAATCTGGAAATAATTACAAATGGCTCCTAACTCCAAATCATTTATGTAGATTATAGTTTATGCAGTAGACAAATCTGGCGAATATGTGAAAATAGTCTGAATGCTAAGAAGGGAACATTTCCAACTATTCTTGTGCAGGTATCCTTCCAATGACATTTTTCCCCTCCTTATTTGTTGTGTCTTTGTTTGATTTTACTGAAGCTGGACTATTCTAGTTTTGTGCATTTTGTTCGCTATCTTTATCATTCCATTTGCCTATATGTTAATGATATTATGAAATATATATTTACATTAGGAGAACTTAATTGAAATACTTTTCATTTAAGAGATACTGCCATTGAACTGTTTAGGATAAAACTCCATGGTTTTAACTTGTATACTGTTGATTTTGAGCTGAGCTGAGCTGAAATAAGCTTCAAAGGTTAGTCCAAGGGTAAGCTTTTGTTCTGGTTTCCCATTTGTAAATTATAGATGAAATTTGTTTGTTTTATTCCTTCACAGCCAGTGTATAGCTTTGGAAAATGAAAATTAATGTGTGAGTCCATTCACTTTTTCGGCGTGCACAAAATTATTTGCGTATTCAATTGTAGAGATGAATTACATGTATAATGCTTACAAATTAGAATTTGTTGGAACTGCTTTACAGCTGTGTGAATTTCAGTGCATGAGGCATTGAATAAGGACTCTTGATATTGTTCATTGTTATGCCAATTTAACTTTCTGCACACAATTTTAAAATGATTGTTTAAAAGGAACAGGTTGCTTGGAAGAAAAGGCACCATCAGCAATTTAATAAACTCTTCCATTTTCATGAATAGTCTGTTTTTGGATATATGAAACACTTGAAACATTTTACACCACTTAAGTCAAAGCATTTAAGTAACTTTCCACAGTGTTTGTGTATATTGTCAAGATATGGAATAATCAATTAACTTGATCTTTTATTTATGAAATATGGATAGTGACAAAAGGCCGTAATCCACATCTTAAATTGTGTCCTTGCAGACATTACACTACAGTGGCTTATTCAGCACTCCAAATCGAGGCATTGCTGAGGTTGGTCTCCTGTTATAGAAGATTGTAAACAGCCTATCCATCCTATGTACCTTGGAAAGAAGTATGGAAGAGCAAAGCCTAACTCAGCTGGGCCTGAGTCCATCAGTCCCAGTTCTTGTTAATATGGACCTCTTCTTTGCATTCCTTTGACTTTTGGTCATTTTCTACGTTTAAAGAAAATCTGTGCCATTCGATAGTAATGCAGAGTAATCATAAACTATTTCTGTAAGCCTCAGGCACATGGCTTCATTGTTTGAATGATGCCTCTGTTTAAAAAAAAACAAACCGCCTATGCCCTTTTTAATAGGCTGCTATACTGTTTGTGTGTTTTTCATTTTGCATGTGATGTATTCAGATAAGGCAGTATTTCAATGTATTATTATTGATCAAAAAGCTCGGCCCTATCTATCATAGTTATGGTTTGTTTGAACACCAGTGAGAACATGTTCCTGCTATATTAAAAGTAGCCATATGGAGACAGAAGCAGTATAGCAAGATCTTGTAGATTGTTGAGGATGTTTTCATTTCCCAATTTTGACACCATCATGGATTGCACTTTAATATAAACAGTAAGATAGTTCTTTCAAATAATTTTCTTCCCCTCACTTCTGGTGTGGCAAGGAAATTCAATAAACCATTTCTTCACAGCTTAATTTAACACTATTTGCTCTTTTAAATTATTTGCATTCAGGAAGACATGAGCCACAAAGATAATCTAATGAGTTGATGTTAATCTGAAGGAAGACTGGAGATTTGATTTTACTGTGTGCCGGTGATGTGCACCATTTCAAGTTTAATTTTTTATCCATGGATCTCAATGTGAGAACAACACCAGATAGGCCTCCTATTAATGTTTTAGTAGACATGGAACACTTAACATCAGACACCAGCAAGTGTAGCATGGTGGCTTCTGAATTGTATGAGCATAAGAGCAAACTTGAAATTCATCCAACAACTGCTTGAAAATGAATGCAGTTTGATGATCATAAGCCTGTTCTAAATTGACACATTACATGGCCATCCGATTTTACTGTAACACTGAAGTGAAATATAGTCAAGATCTATTCAAAATAGCCATGTTCTTTTACAGTAACAGAGATATTGCCACCCATTTCACATTAGTCACTTTTTATATTCTTTCCTTTATGAAGTCTTGGAAGAACGTTTAATTTATGAACACATGAACTGCTTGCTATTTCATTTTAATCCTATCATTGTTATATGCAAAGAAACATGGGCATGGTATCCTGATGACATAAAAAGCTTTATTGTCAGTCAGAAATTCATTTATGTACTCTTGCTCAACAGTACTAAAAGTGAATTGAATATATTGTAACTTTTAATTGTATCTGTCCAACTTATCTTCGTGAAGGTGTCTTTCAGTATTCTTTTCCCTTAAAACTTTACATTTATGTAAATCCCTTGACCTACCTTGGTGGTGTTAATTGAGAGACAAATGTTGGTCCAAGGCATCAGGAGAATACCCTGCACCTTTTATGTTCATCTGGATAATCAGACCCTTGGTTTAACTTCTGAACCAAAAGACAGTTCCTCTGACAATGCTGCTGTCCTGCAGTGAAGTGTCAGCCTAGATGATGTTCTCAGATAGATTTTGAACATACAATATCCGTCCCCGAGGCCAAGCTAATATGATTTGTTGAGTACAGGTGTTAACCCTTGCTAAATGACAGATAGATGTTTTGGATTTTAAAATAAGAGGTGCAAAAAGTTACAGAAAATATGTATGGCTTTCCTAATAGCAGTTTTTCCAGTGCTAAAAACTGAATATAGAATTTTTTCAATTCAAAAGATTTAGTGGAGCAAACCTTTCCAATTCTCCCTTTCCAAGAGTAAAACACAATTGTCATCAATTTTCAATCCTGTAATTTGACAATGATTAGTCAATATAAACTTTGAAAGTAAGAGGTGATTTTGCAATGATTTCACTTATTTTAGATGCCCTAAATAGTAGATAGTAAATTAGGTTTAATTATAAAAGATAGAACCTCTCAATAAAACAAATAGCAAGATCTGAGGTTGATTTTATAGAAACAGCACCACCAAAGTTAAGAACGTGCATTCAAATTTTTAAGGTAGGAACCAATTCCCATAACACAAGAAGTGAGGGGCAAGTTCCCTTTTAAAAATTGCGGAGAAGTGAATGCTTTCTGCATTTACTGTGTAATGTATTTTATATAATAGGTCAATTATCTGTTTCCATGGTAATGAAATAACACTTGGTGATGTAATTACTTAGCATAACAGTGACTTCATGATGCCTGAAACATTACCAACCCGTCAGTCTAGCTGGACCTGTTGCCATGGAAATTTAACTTCAGTACAACTTTAGTACAACACAATATTTAAACTGAATACATCAGTGGGATGCTGGATTTATTATCCATCAGTCATGAACTCTATCTGCATGATGCTCAAGCAGGAGAACTGCATATCACACCTTTTCTCTTTGTGTTATTTATGTAGAACACAGTTTAGATTGGCTTGCCCATGAGACGTGTATATTAACTATATAAAAGTGAAAGAGGAGATATAGCTCTAAAACTCTGATCTCTTGTCCAGCATAGTAACAAACTGTTGGAAATTTGCAGTGCAGCTTTTGTGCTGCCATCATTGTATTCAGTTTAGAAATGTAGATTTTTTTTAACAATATATTAAAGCAATTTTGGTTAATGGAATCACAGCACTCATATTGGTGTGGTAGTTCACATTGTTCCACTGCACGGAATGGCACAAATACAATAACAAATTTCCAAATGCTATTAAGACTTTTCAATTTTAATGTGCAATACAATTTTGTGGAATATCTAAATAATAAACTTGCACATAATAGCTGTTTGTCATCTGAGGTATCACAATATTTCTCAACAAAAAGAGTGTCTGATGGGAGAGCAAGAAATGGATTATGCAGAAAGGGTTGGAGGAGGCTCATGTGGAGTATAAACAATGACATTGAGCAGTTGGGTGAAATGGCCTGTGTCTGTGCTGTCGTTCTGTGCAACTTGCTCGGTGCTAGGAATGGGCACTAATTGGAAAGTTATTTCAAAGAACCCCAGCATAAACACAATGGGCTGAATGATCTTCTTCTATGTTGTGTGCTTCTAAACAAGAGTACATTAAAAATCGGAAAACATCTTTTCTAGATCAGCTTTTATTTTGAAAGAATATTTTGGTCTTGTGATCAGTATTCCATCTTTCTTTTAAGTGCATGTACAACAGTAATACATGTAGGTATTCTGGACTCATGGTGCTAACTGGAACAATTTGATCTTTGTAAGTACCTTTTCTTTATTTTCTAGAGGTAGATTCTCGGTGGTGTGTGTGTATACCTGCAGACTAAACTTCAAAATACTGTATCGTAATAAAATGTAATGCATTGAAAATTGGGATAAACCTCACTTTTGTTATTACTGTACAAGCTTGTAATTCAAGTGGGATTCATAAACCCCATTCTTGTAATTTAATTCTTCAATTCTCAAAACTCGGGTTTTTACAAAATTCATCTGACGCAAAAGGTAAACTGGTGAATGAGACAAAGAATTCATGAGCAAAATAATCTGATACGCTATGTGCCATTGAGTGAACCTACTGCCCATGATTGTTGTTTAACATCATACATTTGCTATCCAGTCACTGTAAACACAGATTGATTTGTTCATTTACTATGTAGTGATGCTGTCTCAGAGCTCAGGTGACATAAGTCACTGTTACTGTTGATTGTCATCTGAACCGTTGTCTTGTAATTTAAGAACAAGGACCTGCGCTCCTGAAAATATATCGGCAGTGGTCAGCAAAGTACATACCGAGTTTGCATCTTGAAACTTTCTGGTGAATGTGTGATTGGTCACAAATGTCACATTTCTTTTGTGTCCATGTTTAAAGTGAAACAATCCTATAAAATGTTACTTTAGTCCAAAACAACCCCGATAATCTCAATTTGTGATCTAAATGCGTTTTAGGAATCATCCACACATTTCGGGAATCTGGTGTAAGATACCCTTTTAAATTTTACTTTTAGAATAAAAACATTTTTTCCGACACACATGAATTGTAACTTTTTTTCATTTTGTGTGCTTTAGTGTCAAGGTGCCTGCCCCACCTGATCTCTTGTTTAAACCTGGACAGAGAGGGGGATATAGCATTGCAAGCTACAATGCCAATGCAGTATTGCCACTTGCAATGCATAAAGCTCTATTTAATCCATTTAAATTCCCAAATCAGCAAAGTATGGAAGCCCTGAATCTCCAGCAATGAGAAGCATGGCAGTACCAGGACAATGTAATCTTCACACTACTTCACTTATGTATAATGATGTTTTTTAATATGAAATAAATGTATGGATTTTTTTTTTGCTTATGCTGCTTGACACACAAGCATACAGATTTAAACTGTGGCCTTAGCTTAGCATGTTTACAGTCTTTACCAGTAAGTACTTGTTTTATTCTCTGCACTGTATTGAATGCAAAGGTGAAGCCAAAATTGTAGAGATTTTTAACAAAGTATTGTAGTAACCCAATACTTCAGTGACACATGGCTGTTATCAAACAATGTGAACAAAGTTATATATGCTTCAAATAAAATCACAATAGTACAGTAATAAAATTGAACTTGTGTGGTTAACATGTCAGTTGCAGGAACAGTATTAATGATATTAGGCATGTGCAGAAGCGGCACAGTGGTTAGCACTGCTGCCCCACAGCACCAGGACTCGGGTTCGATTCCTGGCCTGGGTCATTGTCTGGCCGGAGTTTGCACATTGTCCCCGTGTCTGCGAGGGTTTCCTCCCACAGTCCGTAAGACGTGCTGGTTAGGGCCGTTGGCCATGCTAAATTCTTCTTCAGTATACTGAACAAGCGCCGGAGTGTGGCGAGTAGAAGATTCTCACAGTAATTTAATTGTAATGATAATATAAGCCTACTTCTGACACTAATAAATAAATGTTAAAACAAGGGCAAGAGTTCAGATCCATAAGTTTGAGGAGGTATGCAGCTGGAGTGTCACTTTCACAATTCACATCTGATATGTTTTAATTTAGGGGCTAGGTAATGAGAACAATTGAACATTAAAAACATATTTTACATATAACTCTTACAACTAGAATTACAAATCATAACATTCAGTATGTTAAAATGAATGTCAGAGCGATCCTTCACTGATTGGTGGGGCGCGGGGGAGGGGGTGGTGTTGCGAGCGAAACACAAGTGTCCATTCCATTAGCCACTAACTGCGGCTCAATAACTACAAATACTGTGAAGTATATACAAAACACGCTACATAGTACAATATAGGAAACTGTAATTCCATTACTCACTTTGAGCGAATCTCGCATTCAGATAATGGTGCAAACGCCACGTTTGTACCACGCCAGTCAGCTAGAACCTGCTGAGACTGAGCATCATCCCAAATTTAATAGCTTTTTTTTTAGAAAAAGGTCTCATGCAGCGCCCTTTGACTAGATAGATACTGGTCGGTAAATTTTAAAAAATAGAATCTGATTTTTATTTTCTCTGTTTAAAAACTGTTTGTGCTGTTAATCTTGCCGCTGGCCAGTAAGTGATTTCCAGACGGGAATTTGAATCGCAGCAGCCGGGTTGGCAGTGATATTCCTGCAGAGGTCCACATTCTTAAAACGCACGGCTGGAGTTGCCCAAATGCCACCACAAGCAGTGAATCTATGTTAACCCCGGTGGTTTAAACTACAAACACATTAGAATGGAGAGCAGCAAGGGGGTCTGTACAATGACAGCACTTCACAATCCTGGATCTTCAGTTTGCAAAGTGCAAAACAGCAGATAGTGATTACAATCTGAAGATGGGTGAGGAATGGGAGCGGGAGGGGAATAAAACCACATGCAATTCACCTCAAACCGGGATCTACTCGGTTTGTTAGCCGTTTACCGGTCTCCTCGTAGATGATATTCAAAGTTAAAACACACAGCTCTATGTCTGGTGAAGTTTTAAAAATTCTACCCCAGGGTTATTGCAATCCCTCAGTGGCAGATGTGTCAAAGTGAGCAGTCAGGAGGTTCTGCTTTTACCATTAGCACAGATGGTCTTGGAGTTTTTGCTCTTGGCGTAATGCACACGGAGTAACACGTTGGACAAGACGTCCTGGTAGTAGCTGAGGAGGATCCAGCCCGGCAGGTACATCAAGGTGATGAGGCCCATGAAGTTTAGAGGGTAGTGGGAGTAGTCCCAGGAACAGGCGTCGTAGTGCCGGAGCCCCAGTCCCCAGGTGAGCTCCCAGGTGTAGATGAAGAGGATGTAGACGGGCAGCCTCTGCCAAGTGTTCCAGCCCCAGCGGTAGTGGAGCTGCAGGTACAGCTTCTCCACCACGAAGCTACAGCTGCCGTACATGAGGAAGGACCAGAGCGAGGTGTGCCCCAGCAGCGTGCGGTCCGACTTCTCCACCAAGTTGAAGATGGAAGTGAAGAAGATCTCGTCCAGGAAGCCGTGCATGCCGTAGAAGAGGAAGCGCAGGGAGTCTGGCAGCCCCTGCGGGGAGGAGAGGCGCTGGGGCAGGCTGGCGCTGCACTGCAGCCGCAGGAAGCGCTTGAGGAAGAGCTGCGAGTGACACAGGGCCAGCAGGTAGTGCAGGAGCACTGCTCCCAGCGGCGAGGCCGGCTGCCAGCCCCAGGCCAGCTTCCCCAGCACCGTGTGCAGGCTCACATACACCGAGGGGTAGAGCAGCAGGTGGAAGAGCAGCGGGCGGCCCGGGAAGTTCCTCCGCTGCAGGTACAGCTTCTCCAGGGCCAAGTGCGAGAGCGAGTGGACGACGCCCAGGTAAGGCGAGGAGAAGCCCAGCATCTTGCGGTCGCTGGTCTGCACGAAGCGCTGGGCGGAGGAGAGCAGCACGTCCAAGGTGATGCCGTGCATCCCGTAGAAATACAGGCGCATCCAAGTGGGCAGAGCGGGGCTGGAGCGGCAGCTTTCAGCACCGGACAGATCCTTGAGCCGGGCCGAGCAGGAGGCTGCAGGCAGGCGGCTCCTCTTGCTGCTCTGTGCGGGCTGCTCCATGGAGAGGAGCCGCTGGGCGTCGCGCCGTTTGCTGTTCATGTTCCGGCTGGTGTGTCTCGGCGAGCCCCCTGAACAAAACCCACTAACCCCCCTCTCCACTAACCCCAGAATAAGGCCTGCTGCTTGCAAAACAAGACACATGAAAGAAAATAACATGCATAAACAACTAGCTCATCTTTGCTTTTTCTTCCCCTTCTCTCCCTGTCCTTTGTAAAGGTTAGGAGCTCCGGTTAGACCATCCAGTCCTAGTTACCTGGCAGCAGCAGCAGCAGCAGCAACAACCTCGCTGTCTGCAGCAGCCCCACTAAATGTGGACGTGAACGTCTCGGCTCAGCGAGCCAACGCGTCCCACCTCAGACGCAGCCATTCTCCCTTTCTCCTCCCCTTGGATATCACTCTTCCCCACGTAAGGTTTACAATGCAGCCTACATTATTCCCCTCGTAATATTTACAATGCAACGTACACGATGCCCCCAGTAAGATTTACAATGCAGCCTACACTATTCCCCAGCAGGATTTACAATGTAACCTACACTATTCCCCCAGTAAGATTTACAATGTAACCTACACTATTCCCCCAGTAAGATTTACAATGTAACCAACACTATTCCCCCCAGTAAGATTTACAATGTAACCTACACTATTCCCCCCAGTAAGATTTACAATGTAACCTACACTATTCCCCCCAGTAAGATTTACAATGTAACCTACACTATTCCCCCCAGTAAGATTTACAATGTAACCTACACTATTCCCCCCAGTAAGGTTAACAATGCAACCAACACTATTCCCCCCAGTAAGATTTACAATGTAACCTACACTATTCCCCCCAGTAAGATTTACAATGTAACCTACACTATTCCCCCCAGTAAGATTTACAATGCAACCTACACTATTCCCCCCAGTAAGATTTACAATGCAACCAACACTATTCCCCCCAGTAAGGTTAACAATGCAGTCCACACTATTCCCCAGTAAGATTTACAATGCAGTCTATACTATTCCGCCAGTAAGATTTACAATACAATCTACACTATTCCCCCAGGAAGCTTTACATTGCAACCTACACGTTTTGGCACAGTGGTTAGCCTGCCGCCTCACAGTGCCAACGACCTGGGTTTGATTCCTGGCTTGGGTCTCTGTGCGGAGTCTGCATGTTCTCCCTGTGTCTGCGGGTTTCCTCCCACAGTGAGAAAGACGTGCTGATTAGGTGCATTGGCCATGCTAAATTCTCCCTCAGTGTACTCTAGTCACACCGAAGTGTAGCGTCTAGGGATTTTCACAGTAGTTCATTGCACTGTTAATGTAAGCCTACTTGTGACACTACTAAAATAAACCTTAATTATAAATAATAATACATTATTCTCTTAGTAAGATTTACAATGTAGCCTACACTATTCCCCCAGTAAGATTTACAATGCAACCGACACTATTGCTCCCAGTAAGATTTATAATGCAACTGACACTATTCCCCCAGTAAGATTTACAATGCAACCTATACTATTCCCCCTAGTAAGATTTACAATGCAATCTACACTATTCCACCCCTTAGTTTTGCAGCATTTTTATAACCTCCCTTTTCAAACAGGCAACAACTCCAATCACAATATCAACACCCCCCTTTGCTACGCAACAGCACAAGTTTTGTTCATACTTAACTCCATTCCCACAATGTTTCTCTCTCTTTCTCTCACACACACACGAGGGTGCCTCACCAGGATGCGGATTATATGCAGTATCTAACTGGGGAACATGCATCCCAAAGATCGTGGGGAGGATAAAAACATTCCTGAGGGAATGCACCTGTTTAAATCCACCTTTCAAACAATCCTTTTTTTTGTTTGGTGTTCCAGAGCTTTTCCATTCACCAGCAATCCCGGGAGCTATAAACAAAGTCAAACAGCGCCTGCGTTTTCCTTATGTTTCCTTATGTTCTGAGGATCGAAATAGACAGGCCAGAAAAGATTGCTGCTAACATTAGCCATTGACTGGCTTGTCCTATTGTTCACCTGATAATTGCGCGGATGTGATCGCTGTTTGTTGCAAAAGACTTGTCCCTCTGCTAAAAGAGTGTTAAAACAAATATATTAAGCGTTTACGTGAGTTTCCAGCATTTTTAGGATCTGGATACAATTATGTAGAATTGAAACACACACAAACCCTTTAACATCGCTTTGACAATTAGCTGTGCTGAAGATTGTAGAAGACTGGGCTCTGATTGGAGGCCATATATCAATAAAATGTTTTATTGAGATCATTTTACCAATATTCTGTAAAAGCAGATTTGCTCTTTTTAAATTCTTTGCAGCCTAAGTTGTAAAATGTTTTTGTTTATAAAGGAATTAACGTTTGGTTACTTAGTTGGCTCTAATCTGTGTGTGTGCAGATGGTAGCTGGCTGGTTAAGCCCTACCTGGTCAACCAGCCTGCTGAAATTTGTTGTCTAAACCCACTTATGAAGAATGGCAACCAGAGCTGGTTGCTTGTTGGACAAAACCTGAATATTACAATGACAGTTCAGTACAGTGGTTAGCACTGCTGCCTCACAGCGCCAGGCACTTGGGTTCAATTCCAGCCTCGGGACACTGTGTGGAGTTTGCATGTTCTCCCTGTGTCATCATGGGTTTCCTCAGAGTACTCTGCTTTTCTCCCACACTCCAAAAATGTGCGGGTTAGGTTGATTGGCCATGATAAATTGTCCCTTAGTGTCAGGGGTACCAGCAGGGTAAATATGTAGGGTTACGGGGATAGGGCCTGGGTGGGATTGTTGCCGGTGCAGGTTTGATGGGCAGAACAGCCTCCTTCTGCACTGTAGTGATTTTATGATTCCATTTGGAGGTTATTATGGGGATTTAGCAATCAGATATTTTCTCTTCTTTGACTGCACCTACCAAACCCCACTCTTTACCATATAGAAGAACAAGGGCAGAAGACAAATGGGTAACATTTTGACTCTGAGTCACACACTCTCACATTGCTCTTTCATTGTCATTGGATCAAAGTCCTAGAATTCCCCCTCCCAACAGCACTTCAGGTGTATCTATACCATATGAACTGCAGCTGTTCAAGAATGCAGCTTATCAGTACTTCCTCAAGAGCAATTAAAGATGGAGTATAAAAAATGCTGACCTAACCACTGACACCCACCTCCCAGGATTTAAAAGAAAGAGTGTGTAGAATCATTCCTGTACTGTTCAGGTTAGTTCTAATAAAAGTTCACCAAGCTGAAATGACCACTTTGTTTTTCTCTCTCTATAGATGCTGCTTGATCTGTTTTATCTGGACTCATCTATAAAGAGTAGGCAGATTGTCACCATGTGCTACCAAGAATGGATACAAACATTTCCCAAAACCCTAGCATGCCAACATGACTAGGCCAACTCGATATGACAGCTGATCACCAGCAAGGAGAATCAGTGCTGCTTACCTCCCAGTTAGAGTATTCCTCCATTGACTCAGTCTGTTAGATCATAGAACGCTACAGTGCAGAAACAGGACCTTTGGCCCATCGAGTCTGCACCAAACACAATCCCACCCAGGCCCTACCCCCTACATATTTTACCCACTAATCCCTCTAACCTACACATCTCAGGACACTAAGGGGCAATTTTATCATGGCCAATCAACCTAACCTGCACATCTTTGGATTGTGGGAGGAACCCAGAGGAAACCCACGCAGACACAAGGAGAATGTGCAAACTCCACACAGACAGTGACCCGAGCCAGGAATCGAACCCAGGACCCTGGAGCTATGAAGCAGCAGTGCTAACCACTGTGCTACCGTGCCACCCTGTTAGCAAATGGACAGCTAATTTAACCCACACCTATCCCAAAGGTTCAGGGAATTCCAGGCTTAAAAATTGTGACATTGAAGCAAACAATGATAAAACGATTCCAGTTTTAGAAGTAGGTTTCTGATCATAAGAATAAACATATATGAATAAAAATGTCAATGAGACAGTTTTGGCTCAGTATTGGAGAAGCGCAGTATCCAAGGTCTTGGCTAGCATTCCTCTCTAAACCAGCATCACTACAAACAGATTATCATCTCATTTTTTTTAATGTATTGGTTCTTGGGACGTGAAGATTGCTGGCAAGGCCAACATTTGTTGTCCATTGCTAGTTGCCTTAGACAAGGTGAATCACCATCCAGAACGATTGCAGTCCCTGCGCTGTTAGGGAGGGAGTTCCCAGCTTTAGAACCAGTGACAGTGAGGGAATGTAATATAGTTCCAAGTCAAGATGCAGTGTAACTTGGAAGAGAGCTTGCAGGTGATGATGTTCCCATGTGTCGGCTGTCCTTCTTCTTCTAGGTCGTTGAGATTGTGGGTTTGAAAGGTGCCATAGAAAGAGTCTTGGTAAGTTCCTGCATTGCATCTTGTAGACTACACATACTACTGCTCCTTTGCACATGTGGTGGCTGGGGTGCCAGTCAAGTGGACTGCCTTGTCCTGGATGGTGTCAAGCTTCATGAATGTTATTGGAACTGCATGCATCCAGGCAAGTAGAAAGTATTCCATCACATTCCTGATTTGTGCCTTATAGGTGGTGGGCAGGTTTTGGTGAGTCAGGAGGTGAGTTGCTTGTCACAGAATTCCCAGCATCTGACCTCTTCTTGTAACAACAGTATTACGTGGTTCATCTAGTTAAGTGTCTGATCAATAATAAACTGCATGATGTTAATGCCAATGGCAATGCTGCTGAATGTTGAGGAGAGATGGTTGACTTCTCTTCTATTGTATATGGTCATTGCCTGGCATTTGTCTGACTGAATGATGTCCAGATCTTGTATGTGGCTGCATCAATATTTGTTAGAAGTTGCAAATGATGCTGAACATTGAACAATCATAGAACATAGAACACTACAGCACAAACAGGCCCTTCGGCCCACGAGTTGCGCCGATCACGTCAACACCTACCAATCTATAGACCTATCTATAACCCCCAATCCCATTAAATCCCATATACTCATCCAGAAGTCTTTTAAAAGACCCCAGCGAGTTCGCCTCCACCACCACTGACGGCAGCCGATTCCATTCACTCACCACCCTCTGAGTGAAAAACTTACCCCTAACATCACTTCTGTACTTGCCTCCCCGCACCTTATATCTGTGTCCTCTCGTAGCGACCATTTCAACCCGGGGAAATAGCCTCTGAGAATCCACCCTATCTATTCCTCTCAACATTTTATAAACTTCTATCAGGTCGCCTCTCAACCTTCGTCTCTCCAGGGAAAAGAGTCCCAGCTCCCTCAACCTAACTTCATAAGGCATGCCTCCCAGTCTAGGCAACATCCTTGTAGATCTCCTCTGTACCCTTTCAATAGCTTCTACGTCCTTCCTATAGTGAGGCGACCAGAACTGCGCACAGTACTCCAAATGAGGCCTGACAAGGGTCTTATAAAGTTGCAGCATTACCTCCCGATTCCTAAACTCAATCCCTCGATTAATGAAGGCCAGTACACCATACGCCTTCTTGACCACATCCTCCACCTGCGAGGCCGATTTAAGAGTCCTGTGGACCCTGACCCCAAGATCCTTCTGCTCTTCAACACGACTAAGACTCTTGCCCTTGATAGTGTACTCGTTCATCCCATTGGTTCTGCCAAAATGGACGACTACGCATTTATCTGCGTTGAAGTCCATCTGCCACTTCTCCGCCCAGTCCTGCATCCTATTTATGTGCTGCTGCAACTTTTGACATCCTTCCAGACCATCCACAACACCACCGACCTTCGTGTCATCAGCGAACTTACTTACCCATCCCTCCACTTCCTCATCTAGGTCATTTATGAAAATGACAAACAGCAAAGGTCCTAGAACAGATCCCTGGGGCACTCCACTGGTGACTGACTTCCATGCCAAAAAAGACCCATCCACAACCACTCTCTGCCTTCTGCAGGCAAGCCAGTTCTGGCCAAAGCCCCTTGGATCCCATGCCCTCTCACCTTCTCAAGAAGTCTTGCATGGGGGACCTTATCAAACGCCTTGCTGAAGTCCATGTACACCACGTCCACTGCACTTCCTTCGTCAATGTGTTCAGTCACATTTTCGAAGAACTCAACTAGGCTCGTAAGGCACGACCTGCCAAAACCATGCTGACTATTTCTGATCATGTCAAACCTCTCCAAATGCTCGTAAATCTTGTCCCTCAGAAGCCTCTCCATCAGCTTACCAACCACTGAGGTCAGACTCACCAGTCGGTAATTTCCCGGGTTATCTCTGTTCCCTTTCTTGAAAATAGGAACTACATCCGCAATCCTCCAATCTTCCGGAACCTCTCCCGTCTCCATCGATGACGCAAAGATCATCGCCAGGGGCTCTGCAATCACTTCCCTCGCCTCCCACAGTAACCTGGGGTACATCCCATCTGATCCCGGCAACTTATCTATCTTGATAGAATTCAAAAGTTCTAACACATCCTCCTCCTTAATATCCACATACTCAATCTTTTCCATCTGCTGCAAATCCTTAGCAAAATCTCCCAGATCAGTTTCCACTGTGAATACTGAGGCAAAGTACTCATTAAGCACCTCTGCCATTTCTTCTAGTTCCACACAGACCTTTCCCCCTTCACCTTTTATAGGTCCTATCCCTTCTCTTCTCATCCTTTTACTTTTCACATATTTATAGAAGGCCTTGGGATTCTCCTTAATCTTACCCGCCAAGGTCTTCTCATGACCCCTTCTGGCTCTCCTAATTTCCCTTTTAAGCTCTCTTCTACAGTCCTTATACTCCTCAAGATCCTTAACATCTCCTAGTTCCCTGAACCTTTTGTACACCTTCCTTTTCCCCCTGACTAGGTTCACCACAGCCTTCGTGCACCACGGTTCCCTCAACCTACCAAAACCCCCTTGTCTCATCGGAACGTTGTCATGCAGAGCTCCAGACAAACATTCCTTGAATATCCGTCACCTTCCTTCGGTACTTTTCCCTAAGAATGCCTCCTTCCAGTTTATTTGTCCTAGTAACTTCCTGACTTCTTCGTATTTCCCCTTACTCCAGACAAACACCTTCCTAGCCTGCCTGATCCTATCTCGTTCCAATGCAATTGTGAAGGAGATAGAATTATGATCACCATTCCCAAGATGCTCTCCTACCGAGAGATCCATCACCTGTCCTGGTTCATTCGCCAGTACCAGGTCAAGTACAGCCTCTCCCCTCGTGGGCTTATCCACGTACTGTGTCAGGAAACCTTCCTGAACACACCTAACAAACTCCTCCCCATCCAAACCCCTTACCCTAGGGATATTCCAGTCGATGTTTGGGAAATTGAAGTCTCCCATCACGACAACTCTGTTATTACTACATCTCTCCAGAATCTGTTTCCCTATCTGCACCTCAACTTCCCTGTCACTATTGGGCGGCCTATAGAATACACCCAGCAAAGTTTTCGACCCTTTGCTGTTCCTAACTTCCACCCACAGAGACTCTGTAGATAGTCCCTCCACGGCATCCTCCTTCTCTGCAGCCATGACACTGTTCGTGATCAACAGTGCCACTCCACCACCTCTTCTACCATCCTCCTGTCCTTCCTGAAGCATCTGAATCCCGGCACCTGAAGTACCCAGTCCTGTCCCTGAGACATCCAAGTCGCCGTAATGGCCACCACATCACATTCCCAAGCAGCAATCCACGCCCTAAGCGTGGATTGCGTTCATCAGCAAGCATCCTCACTCCTGACCTTATGGTGGAAGGAAGGTCATTGATGAAGCCGTTGAAGATGATTTGATCAAGGACACTATCCTGAGGGATTCCTGTAGTGATATCCTGGGGCTGAGATGATTGACCTCCAACAATCACATCCCGAGACTTTGCTCTGTGAAATATAGTTATCATGTTCAATATCATAATAACAGTGGCCAGAATCTTACCAACATTCATGCTGGTGGGATTTTCCCATCCTGCTGCAATCAACAGAGATTTGGTTTGTTGCCAAATTTTCTGACCACGAAAAAATGACGTAAACAACAGGTAAGATCATTCACAGATCACACTACAAACAAATAATAATATGTAAAGAAATTTGGGATGCTTTTGACCCATGATACTATCATTAATATATGCTCTATGATTCTTTTAATTTTTAATTTGCTTTTATTTATAAACGATATAACTTAATCTGCCTGGTCTATATTTTGTTTTGCTTAACGCCATTAGTTTAATGTCTTCCATTCTGGAGCTCACTTTCATTGGCTGAAAAGTAACCCTACAGACTGATATTCTTTTCAGTCAAAGCCAGAATGGTAAAAAAATTGACATGGTCACATCACAGAGCTCCAAGTCTACGTATAAAAGATGTAGAAATAACCCTCTTCACAATACTGGCAGCTGAAACACAACTGATAACTCATCTACAGTATTCAGAAAGTGAGTCAAAGATTTTATTTTTTAAAATTGCATACCTCTGTTGTCATGGCTTCAGCAATGCATGGCAACTACCTGCCTACCATGTTCCATGAGGAACTAAAAAAGGATGCTCAGTGTAGAATAGCAATATTCATATACACTGGAGTGTTTCATCTCTACTTAATATGCCAAGTGGAAAAGAAAAGTCTTCTTCCTCATGCTATGAGTCACATTAATTTGCTGTCTCCCACCACGGTCAAGTCAACTAATTCTAATCATTGAAGAGTATTACCATTGGAATCACTAGGAGATCTTGTTGCATAGATGTAGTGTCTCTATCTCTGAACCAGAAACTCCAAATTCAAGACCCACACCAGCACGTCTTCGCCACAGAAGGGAATTCAAAACACAGTTCAATGGTTGATAAGCTTGAAAATTACTCTGCATCCACTATTCTCCAAAGGGTAAAAAAGTGTGTGTGTGTGTGTGTGTGTGTGTGTGTGTGTGTGTGTGTGTGTGTGTGTGTGTGTGTGTGTGTGTGTGTAGGGGGTGATATACGAAAAAAAAGTCTCATTAGAATTATGGAGGAAACATTCACACGCCAATGTGAATCTGTGAGTTGAATGTGGTAAGAAGTCTCACAACACCAGGTTCAAGTCCAACCAGTTTATTTGATGGTAAATCCACAAGTTTATCAAATAACCTGGTTGGACTTTAACCTGGTGTCGTGAGACTTCTTATTGTGTTTACCCCAGTCCAACGCTGGCATCTCCACATCAGTTGAATGTGGGACAGACTGGTGGTTTTAATTTACCAATCCATGGCCTAAACTCCAGTAAACAGAATTTCTCAAATGCTGTAGAGCAGTGTAATTTCTCCAGCAATGTACAGCAAGCACTGTAGAGTTTCTATGATTCCATGGTTCTAAGTGGACGATGATTACATAATATAAATTATATGGGTGACATCAATCCCAATTATTTACAGCAATGATTGATGAGGGAGTTGGAACGTAAGAATTGGGAAGTCTTGCTGCAACTGTACAAGGTACTGCTAAGACTATGCCTGGAGCACTGTGAGCAGTTTTGGTCCCTTTATTTAATGAAAGATACTATTTCATTGGAGGCAGTTCAGAGAAGGTTCACTAAGATGATCCCTGGTATGGAGAGGTTATCTTATGAGGAAAGGTTAAACAAAATGAAAGGTGATCTTATTGAAATATAGGATTCTTAAGAGGCTTGACAGGGTAAATGCTGAAAGGATGTTTTCCCTCATGGGAGAGTCTGGGACCAGAGGGTAGAGTCAGGATAAAGGGGGATTTTAATCTGAGATGAGGAGGAATCTCTTCTTTCAGAGAATTGTGAGACTTTGGAACTCTTTGCCACAGAGAGCTGTGGAGGCAGAGACCTCATGGTATATTTAAGGTTGGTCAGTAAAGGAATCAAGGAATACAAGGAAAAGACAGGAAAGTGGATGTGAGGACAGTTGGATCAGCCTATAGAATGGCAGAGCAGGCTTGAGGAGCTGAATGGCCTCCACCTGTTCCTATTTCTTAGGGTCGTATTATCTAATGCTCTTTGTTCTGGCCCAGATTTGAGGGGCTTAATTTTCAATCCAGGGTCATGAACCTGATGCCCAGATAAATTCCGGGTCCCGACCCAATGCCACATCTGGAATGTGTGAAGCATCTCCATATGTAAGTGCCCTAATGTGGTAAGTGGCGAATACAACACCCAGTCAGTGGTTTGGGCTGTGCCAGGAGCTGCCAGCATTGCTCAAGCATCAAAGGAAGGACTGCTACCAATAAGGGATCCATTGCTGCTTTGGAATGTAGAAGAGGCAGCACAACAGATGGCCAGAAGCCCCAGCATGCATAACAAGAGTCAAACAGCCCAGTGAAAGGTACTGCACCTGTCCTGGAACAAGAAAACACCAAGAGGCAAAATAATTTCAGCATAGAACATTAAAGCTGAAAACTGAGTATGAATGTGCATCATGAGTGTAATAAGTCTTCGGATACAGAAGTCCCTTCACCTAAATCCCTTTACTTATAACTCTAACAGTAGTATACAGAGTACTCACAGTTAGCAGCCTATCTCTGGGGTGTCTGAGGAACTGACACGCCCAGTTAAGTACAAAGCAAAGACACCATGATTGGCCCATCAATTGGATCCTAAATCAGGGAGTTCTTTCTCCAAAGGGCCAACCTCAATGGCTTAATTGAAGTTGTTACAATGACTTTGGTCATTTGTGAATTGAGAATCGCCATTGTGCCCGTTCCAGTTTGTTAACAATCTCTTCAAGCAGCCTTATTGACAGGTAGTTAGCAGGTTCCCAACTTCGCCTCTGCTGCTCTCATTTAAAAAAATTCCAATGTGCTTCAAAGGCATCAGGATATTGACAGACCATCCGGGAGCAGAGTGTTCACAATGCCCCAGCACAGGTGATTGAAATTCTCGGATCTGCTATCACTAAAGGAATGATTTTAATTAGCCCTTAAACACGATTTTACTGTCCAATCGTAGCAGGAGTCGCACCATAAAATACGACGAGTCGTTCAAATGCCCATTGATTCCAGCAAGATCAGAAAATCCCACTGGCAGGAGATGCTGGAATTTTCCATCCGTTCTTGCAGGCAAGATCTTTCAGTCCCTTCAACAGTGAACCACTATCAAGTCTTCCCTGGTGGCGGGGTGGTGCAAACAATGAGAAACCCCGCTGACAGCGGCAGGGCAAGAGATCCCGTAACTGGCTAGGTAGCATGGCATGGTGGCACAGTGATTAACACTGCTGCCTCACAGTGCAGGGACCCTGGTTCGATTCCCGGCTTACCCGTC
This sequence comes from Carcharhinus amblyrhynchos, assembly GCF_965287045.1. Classification (NCBI taxonomy): domain Eukaryota; kingdom Metazoa; phylum Chordata; class Chondrichthyes; order Carcharhiniformes; family Carcharhinidae; genus Carcharhinus; species Carcharhinus amblyrhynchos. The sequence goes on along the minus strand of NC_137329.1, from coordinate 81,765,461 downwards.
TGCATGTTTTCCCCTTGTCTGTATGGGTTTCGTCTGAGTACTCCAGTTTCCTCCCAGTCCGAAAGATGTACAGGTTAGGTACATTGACTATGCTAAATTCTCCCTCAGTGTACCTGAACAGGTGCCTGAGCGTGGCAACTAGGGGATTTTCACAGTAATTTCATTGCAGTGTTAATGTAAGCCTACTTGTGATATGAGAAATACACTGGGTAGGGCACCAGATATCTGGTCCATCATTTGCAGAAATCAGTCTCTCAACTTTCAGGTTCTTATTCTTCACTAATAAACTAGCAATTCCAGTTCTTCACAGGAAAACAGCAACTGACTGAATAGTCAATAGTTGGACCCAAAGGTTTCTATGTAAATATTACATTTTACTATCCCTACTTAAAGAGCTATAATTAAGCAATTGCTACATATTTCTCCTGATCTTTATTGCTGTAAAAGATCCAATCCATTTACAATTTTCACTAATATATTCCGTGCCACTGATTCTTTCTGCTGTTACCTTAATATATTTCAAGCAGCTCTGATAATCTAGTTGTTGTCAATTCCCCTATTAAGAAACAGCTCTGCAAGATCTGGCATAGATTCATGTGTCAACATTCATAAAAAGCATTGCTATCAGCTGTAGCTCAGCGAGTTACACTCCAGAGACTTGAGCACTAAATCTTGGCTAACACTCCGGTGCAGGTTTGAAGGAGTGCTGCACTGTAGGAGGCACTGGCTGGGATTTTCCAGTCCCGCTGCAGCAGGTTTTCCAGCAGCTGATGTGATCATTGCTGGGATATTCTAGTCCCACTGAAATCGATGCTTGTTTGTGTTGCCCGCTGGTCATGTCACCAGGGAACCCATTGCAGGAGGTCACATTCAACGGGACTGGAAGATCCTGTCAACGGGAAGGGCCGATAAATCTCCACCATAGTCTTTCACATGTGACATTGAATCAAGCCCCCAACTATCTTCTCTCCTATTTCCCTGTTGTGCTGGTTAATATTTATTCCTCACTGACATAGCTATTCGTGGGATCTTGCGATGTGCAAATTGATTGCCTACACTACAGCAATGACTACTTGTCGAAATAATTCTTAATTAGCTGAGAAGCACTTTGAGTCACTCGCTGGTTGTGAAAGGCACTATATAAATCCACGCCTTTCATTTATATGCAACACCAAGGCACGGATAAAAGAAAATTTGTTGCTAGGAGAACCATCTCACAGTGAGCAGAATATGTCACTTCATAATCTTCTGAGCCCCAATTCACAGCACTGAGGTTAAGTAACCAGGGACTTAGAAAGTATCCATTGTAAGAGGCAAAGAGGAAGCATATTTCCTGCAGACTACTGTCACTCGGTGCATTCAATTTCCAATTAATGCCAGGTAACGCAAGAGTTGGTTCACATTGCACAGGAACTAGTACTTGGAAATGAACACTCTACAAATGCAAAAGGCCATTATGAGCTGGAAGAAGTCCTTTTTGGCACATTCGAGAATTCAGAAACACAAAAGCGAGATCTGAGGCCTGATGCTTATGTGCCTAGGTCACAGCAAGGAGGAATGTTAACTCTGCCCGCCCTATTCAAAGATAAAATCCTGAAAAGCTTTTCCACTGGAACTCTTCCAGCTTCTTAAAATAAATCCTTAGAAAGGCAATCTCTGTGAAACATTTGTGGAACCAAGATGTGTTAGTGTTCTGCGTTTAATGACTGGAAATATTGAAACACTCAGTGTTATCAGGAATTTCAAATGAAACTGGCAGAAAAATCCATTTAAAGGAGTTACATTTTGTAATGTAGAACGCAGAAATTTCTGAAACCTTTCAAATTACACTCTATAGGCAATTTTCACGATGTGATGCCCTACTTATGAATTTCCCAAGAATGTATTAATTGCAACAATCTCTTGTGCTGCCTCTAATCTTACTTCATGCAACAAGTTTGGTGCTTATGGTCAAGTCCGACTTATTCATTGCTATAGCAACAGCTTAAGTTAACTAAGCTGCTCCCATAATCACACTGACTGCTTTTAGCCCTCCCCGTCTCACTGAACAGTTATGGATAAAATAAGATCTTTAATTGATCTATGTTGCTGACCAGAATATCATCGTTAGAGGCATTAGGAAGAGAGAAATAAGTACAAAGTGGCTCAATAGTTAACAAGTATTTGCTTTCACTTCAGGCTTTCAATTACCCGTCTGGAAACATTGCTTTCAGCAAAACCTGATTTTATTGAGATCCTGTGATGGTGTTTTGTACTCTATATTTCCAGGAAGATGGTCACAAACAATACAAACATGCTAGAATTTGACATATCCGTTTATCTCAACAGTAGTGAAATAAAGTTTCAGTTGGTATATTGTACTTATTTTCCATGGAGTGCAGTTTTGAAGAATTGATGTGAAATAATAATTGCAAGATTTTAACGAATATCTTACGTCAGTCCACCATAGTTTGATGTTGACGATATTGCTTAACATCGAGTTGCACACCTTAAGTCCCATATTGATACGCTGGAAAACACATAGCTCGGAATTCTCCAGTCTCATCCATCCTGCTGTCGCTGCCAGGGAGAACAAAGATTTTGGTGCTCAGCCAAATCTCCATTCACAACAGCGGGACTGGAGAATCCCATCCGCAGGCGAGGTGGGAGAATTCCGGCCATAGGACATAGAAGCAGGCCATTCAATCTATCAAGCCTGCTCCATTATTCAATATGATCATGGCTGATCACTCACTTAAATGCCTTTTTCCCACACCATTCCCAAATCCCCTTATGTCATTGGTATTTAGAAATCTGTCAATCCCTGCTTTAAATATAAGGAATGACTGAGCTTCCAAAACCCTCTGGGGTAGAGAATTTCAAAAATTCACAACCCTTTGAGGAAAAAAAAACTTCTCATCTTAGTCAAACTTACTTTGAACTTGTGTCCCCTGATTCTAGAATCCCCAACTAGGGAAAGCATCCTACCTGCATTTACCCTCTCTATTCCTTTAAGTATTTTGTAGGTTTCAATGAAATCACCTCTCATTCTCCTTAGCTGCGGCGAATACATGTCCAGTTTCCCCAATCTCTATTCATAGGACACTCCGGCCATCCTGGGAACAAGTCTGATGAACATTCATTGCACTTGCTCCATGGTACTAATATCCTTCTTAAGGTAAGGGGACCAAAAATTGAATACAGTGCTACATATGCAATCTTCTATACAATTGAACAAATGTGAGGTAATACATTTTGGAAAGTCTAATACAGATAGGAAATATATAGTAAATGGCAGAACCCTTAGGAGCATTGATAGGCAAAGGGATCTGTGTGTACAAGTACACAGCTCACTGAAAGTGGCAATGCAGGTGGAGAAGGTAGTCAAGAAGACATACGACATGCTGCCTTCATCGGCTGGAGCATTGAGTATAAAAATTGGCAAGTCATGTTGCAGCTTTATAGAACCTTATTTAGGCTGTACTTGGCATATAGTATTCAATCATGGTTGCAACACTACCAGAAGGATGTGGAGGCTTTGGAGGGAGTACAGAAAAGATTTACCAGGATGTTGCTGGGTATGGAGGGCATTAGTTATGAGGAGAGGTTGGAGAAACTTGGTTTGTTCTCACTGGAATGACGAAGGTTGAGGGGTGACCTGATAGAAGTCTACAAGATTATGAGAGGTATGGACAGAGTGGACAGTCAGAAGCTTTTTCCCAGGGCGGAAGAGTCAATTACTAGGGGGCACAGGTTTAAGGTGCGAGGGGTAAGGTTTAATGGAGATGTACGACGCAGATTTTTTTCCATAGAGAGTTGTGGGTGCCTGAGACTCGTTACCGAGGGAGGTAATGGAAGCAGATACAGGAGTGACTTTTAAGGGGCATCTTGACAAATACATGAATAGGATGGGAATAGAGGGATTTGGTACCTGGAAGGGTAGGATGTTTTAGTTAAGTTGGACTAAACTTAACTAAAGTGCAAGTTAGTTAACTTGGACTTTAACTAACATGGTCGGTGCAGGCTTGGAGGGCCAAATGGCCTGTTCCAATGTTGTAATTTTCTTTGTTCTTTATTCTTTTGAATCGAGACTTCAGTACTCTTGTAATCACACCCTCTTATAATAAAGGCTAACATACCATTAACCTTCCTAATTGCTTGCTGTATCTGCATTCCTGCATGTTAGCTTTCAGTGACTTATTGACAAGGACACCCAGATCCTCTTGTGCATTAACACTTTCTACTCTCTTCTCTTTTAAGAAATATCCTGCACATCTGTTCCTCCTACCAAAGTGGATAATCTCATCTTTTTCCACATTATATTCCGTTTGCCATGTCCTTACCCATCCACTAAGTCTGTCCAAATCTTCTAGAAGCTTTTGCATCTTTGCATTTTTCTCACATCATACATTCCCACTTATTTTTGTGTCATTCATGAACTTGGAAATAATACATTTATTCCTCGCACACCCAAATAATATCGTGAATGGCTGATACCCAACTACTGACCACTGTGGAACTCTACTAGTCATAGCCTTCCAATATCAGAATGACCTGTTTATTCCTACTCTCTGTTTTCTGCCTGTTAACCAATCCTTAATCCATGTCAGCATATCACCTCATGTCCTATATACTTTAATTTTGCTAACCATCCTCCTGTGGGGACCTTATCAAAAACCTTTGGAAAATCCAAGTATACTACATCCAGTGACACCCCTTTAACAATTCTGTTAATAATATCCTTAAAAAATTCTAAAAGATTAAGCAAACATGATTTCCCATTCATAAATCCATGTTGACTATGCTCAAGCAGATCATTATTATTCAAGTGTGCATTTATCACATGCTTTAGAAGAGATTCCAGCATTTTCCCTACTATGGATGTACAGCAAACAGGCCTGTAGTTTCCTGTTTCTCACACCCTCCCTTATTAAATGCTGGGGTGACATTTGGCATCTTCCAATCAGATTGAACTGGAACTGTTTCAGACTCTATAGACTTTAGAAGGATGATCACCAATGCATCCATTGTCTCCATAGATACTCTTTCAACACACTGGGATGTAGAATATCAATTCCCAATGGCTTATCAACCATCAGTCTGATTAATTTCTCCAATACAACCTTCTTACTAATACTAATTTCCTTCAATTCTGCATTCTTCCAAATCCCTTGGCTCTCCAATTCTGGAAGATTTTGTATTTTCCTCAGTGAAGACAGACACAAAGTAATCATTTAGCCCCTCTGCCATTTTCCTGTTCTCCATTATAAATTCTCCCAACTCTGCCCACCATGGAACCATATTTGTTTTTGGCGAGTGGTTCCTTTTTATGTATTTATGGAAGCTTTTACAGTCCTTTTTTATGCTTTTTGCTCATTTACATTTATATTGTATTCTCCTCTTTATTGGTTTCATGGTCCTCTTTAACTGTATTCTAAACTTTTTCCAACCCCTCAGGTTTACTACTATTTTTGGTATCTTTATAGGCATTTACTTATATTGTATACAATCTTTAACTTTTTTTGCCACAGCGGACTGACTTTATGGGTTCTCGACACAACAGACAATTCTAAGTTAATGATATTTTAATTATAACTTCCATAGTTTGAGGACAGCTAAGTTAAACTAGCTTCTTTCAGTTACACTTAGTGTGGCTTCTGTTGGTGGGGTAACTTCTTCATATATTAGAAGTGATCGAATTAAATGATTATGCTCATAATTTCATGGACATTGTAAATTGATGGCATTGACATTACTGTTTCATTTTTAATTTGTTTCAAGTGCAGATGCTCAAGAAGATGGCAGGGGAAATATTCTAGGTTGTAGGTGGTTAGCAAGTATATTACAATATGGGTGTGCAGTCATGTGGTATTGTCAATGTTGGGTAAGGCCTAGAATCAGGTAAAATGAGGTGCTGGCTTGTGGAAGGGAAAAAGATATTGGGCCCTGAGCACATTGTAAAGAGAATTCCTTTGTCTTGGAGTAATGGGAAAGATTTCCAAAGTACAAGAGTGATATGCATAGAGTGTGGTAATGGTGGCAAACAAGTATGTTGCTGTTGGAGCCTTCTGGTGAGTTTCCAATTTGTGACATTATCTTGGAAGTTTGGGAGCACTAGAAGTAAGATGGTAGGGCTTGGGAGCAACAGGTAAAGTCTATCTCTGAGAACATTAATGAAGGGAGTGTATGGGTCTGGGACTACTCCAGGGTAAAGTCACATCTGGACCTGTTTACAGGGCTTTGTGGGATGTGAGATTAGAGTGTGTGATCTGGGATTGCTGAAGGGCATAAAGATTTGGGACAATTGGGTGGTGGGCTAGAATTGACAGAGAAATAAGGGACAATTGTGGACTGGGAAGAGTACTGGGTGCAGTAGTTGTTGGTGGTCTCAAGTGTGGCAGTGCTTTTGAACAGAGTGGATGAAGGAGAGTTAAGGAATGTCAGTCTTCATGAAAGCCTCCTATTGATTAAGCAAAGAATTCTCAGTTACATTTGCATGATTCAAAAATTCATGTTTGTTGATTCTAATTTGGGAAAGGCAGCAGAACTTATATATTACAAAATGAGTTGGATGAGATATTTAATGGGCACAAAAATGGCAACTTAAATTTAATGCCACAAATGTCATGTTCTGCTGGTAGGAAGAAAAATGAAGGGATACAAGGATTAAACCAAAGGACATTAAAGATTTTTGACATTTGAGCCACAGTTGACTGATTCTTTAAATATTACTTTCATTTTAAGTAGTGACATAGCTGAAGATCACTGTTTAGAACAGTAGAACTATTTATAGTGTAAATTTCTGTCCTACCCACTCTCCCTCTCATCAAATTTTTCTTCAACTCCCTGAACTGTTGTCCTGCAGAATATATGAATTTGATGTGAAAAGATTAATAAAATGTCAGAACAATTTCATTTATTCTAAAATCATTAAGCATTTTAATATAAGGGGACCTGGGTGAGGGTTAATGTAGTACTGCGAAACAGTGCCATCAACAGTATGATGTAAAGGGACACCTGACCTGAAATGAGAGAGAATTGTGGATAAGACAGAGGTGTGTGTAGAGGCAAGCATGGAATTAGCTCTTAGCTTGGACCATACCTTGTATATATGTATGTTATTATGTGTTATCAATAAACATTTAATGCTTAACCAGACAAGACTCAGAACTTCTTTGTGAGATACTGATTTTACAACAAGTTCCATCCTCATTTTGAGAAGCCAACATGTATTTGAAGTCAAAATGGGGACTTCTAGAATTCCCTTCTTCAACTGGCCTCATAAGATATTCTTAAACTTACCTTTTCTGCTCCATTGCTCTCAGTGTACACTGGGCTGCCATATGTAGATTGTTTGTATTTAATAATGAGGTTCCTGCCTGATACAGACAGGAACTCAACTGACCCAGGAAGTAAGGTAACAGCCAGAATCCAAGAGGGAATGGGAAGGTAAGTGTGAGTGCAGCTATCTTAGGAATGTTTCCACCAGGGAGATCAAGTTAAAACTGAACCTGACATCCTTAACAATAAAATGTGTAAATGAATTTGGTCAAGAAATATCATTTACATTTAACACCAATTCCAGTTAGAAAGAAAGCATAGAATGGTCACAGGCCAGAAGGACTCCATTTGGGCTTTTACATTTGTATTGGTTCTCTGCAAGGATTTACATATTTTCATGGCTTCTATATAATGCATATTTGCATTGTGCTTCATTTCCATAAAACTTTTTTTTACACTTGGATGTGTTAAATAATGGGATCTTTAGGGAGTTTGTTAAATTTGAGGGAAAAACTTTCTTAATTGCTATTGCCAAAGAAAATGAGTGATTCCATAAATCCACATAGTTCAGTAGGGCAGCACAGTAGCACAGTGGTTAGCACTGCTGCTTCACAGCTCCAGGGACCTGGGTTCGATTCCTGGCTGGGGTCACTGTCTGTGTGGAGTCCTCGTGTCTGCATGGGTTTCCTCCATGTGCTCTGGTTTCCTCCCACTGTCCAAAGATGTGCAGGTTAGGTTGATTGGCCATGCTAAAATTGCCCCTTAGTGTCCTGGGATGGGATTAGAGGGTAAATATGTAGGGATATGGGGGTAGGGCCCAGGTGGGATTGTGGTCACTGCAGACTTGATGCCTGTTTCTGCACTGTAGGGTTCTATGTTCTATGCATGTCTGCCTGGTTTCTTCCGGGGGCTCTGGTTTCCTCTCACAGTTCAAAGATGTGTGGGTTAGATTGATTGGCCATGCTAAGTTGCCTCTTAGAGTCAGGGGGACTAGCAGAGTAAATATGTGGGGATAGGGCCTGGGCAGGATTGTTGGCAGTCAAGGCTTGATGGGCCGAATGGCCTTCTTCTGCATTGTAGGGATTCTATGATTCATCAGGTCCGAAGCATCACATATAAGGTCACAATATTATATAGATACAATACATACACAATGTATCAATACACGATATACACAATATATAATATTGTGAGGAATTGTGATACCTCAAGGTGAAGGACATGTTTCTAAACACAGCTGTTGTTAGATAGTTTTAGTTTGGTGATTATCTTTTAACATTTTACAATGCAACAGCTGAAGCTGGTGAAACTTGATAGATGTTGTGGAGCCAATTCTCCTATTGATGGGAGCATGCAGAGCACCAAAGGATACACGTGTGCTCCTTAGCCACTGTGATTTTGTGGCAAGCAGAGCTAATCTCTTTTCAGAATCAAACAACGAGATAGAATTACAGTTATTTATGATAACTGGTAATCCACTGCTATCAAACCACAAAGGGGCCTATTGTCCCCATGTTACCGAGGTGTTGCATACCTCTATGTTGAACATATGGACATTGCCAACAATACCAATCAATAAGCTTGTGGAGTTTCAGAGTGTTTGTCCTTCGTGCACGTCTTTGCAGACTTCTGCAAATATCCAGTCAGTCAACTTAAGGTGACATAATGATGTTTGAGAAATTCTTACTGATATTTTAATACGTTTGCTAGCATCCAACGTTCTGTATGCAGTGCAACTGCTCCCCTTTTACTGAGAGTTGGGAGGGTCCTTGTCAATTGCTGATGGAAAAATTGCTGCCTCTTTTGAAATTAAAAGCCTGACTATATGTCAGTATTAAAGTGATGTTATACAGAAAAATCTCACTGCGTTTTTAGCTAGAAAATATGAGATATGTATCTTTTTTCACAGGTTTACAAAATTAGTGTGTTTTTCTAATTTCACACATGTACATGCATGCACTAATACACACCCACACAGCAATACACATACACACCAATACACACACACATGCACACAAATACACACACACCAATACATATACACAACAATGCACACACACACCAATGCACACAGTCACACCAATACACACGCATGAATACATACACACACCAAAATACACATTTCAATGCACATACACCAATGCACACACACACACACAAATACAGACACCAATACGCACATACACACGCACCAACACACACATACAAATACACACACACAAATCACACTCACCAATACACATACACCAGTACATACACACATGCACACAAATACACACATACTAATGTACACACACACACACACACAACTATACACACACCAATACACACACACAAACATACACACACACAGACACACCAATATGTGCACATAAACAAATAGAAACCCACACAAAAAATGCACGTCAATACACATACACATATACACATCAATACACATACAGAAACAAACATATACACAAAGAAACATATCGTCTATATGGATTTCAGTAAGGCGTTTGACAAGGTCCCTCATGGTAGGCTGATAGAAAAGGTGAAGGCTCATGGGATACAAGGCCAGGTATGTAGATGGGTGGAGAACTGGCTTGGGAGGAGGAGACAGCAAGTAGTAGTGGAAGGCTCCTTTTCCAATTGGAGGCCTGTCACCAGTTGTGTGCCACAGGGCTCGGTACTTGGACCTCTTCTATTTGTGGTATATATTAATGACTTGGAAGAGGGGGTAGGTGGTGTGATCAGCAAATTTGCTGATGACACTAAGATGGTTGGATTGGCGGGTACTGAGGAGCAGTGCCTGGCAATGCAACAGGACATAGACAGGCTGGTAGATTGGGCAGATAGATGGCAAATGGAATTTAATCCGGAGAAATGCGAGGTGATGCACTTTGGCCGGAATAATGTGGAGGGGAGTTATACGATAAAAGGTAGAACTATCCGGAGTATAGATACGCAGAGAGACCTGGGGGTGCAAGTGCACAAGTCCCTGAAGGTGTCGGTGCAGGTGCAGAATGTGATGAGGAAAGCGTATGGTATGTTAGCCTTCATAGGAAGAGGTATAGAATATAAGAGTAGGAGTCTGATGTTGCAGTTGTATAGAACGTTGGTTAGGCCTCACTTGGAGTACTGCGTCCAGTTCTGGTCGCCGTACTACCGAAAGGATGTAGAGATCCTGGAGAGAGTGCAGAGGAGATTTACCAGGATGTTGCCTGGTATGGAAGGGCTGTCTTACGAGGAAAGATTGAATGAACTTGGGCTGTTTTCCCTTGAGAGACGTCGGCTGAGGGGGGATCTAATAGAGGTTTATAAGATTATGAAGGGGATAGATAGAGTAAATGGTGGTAAGCTTTTTCCGCTATTAGAAATGGATAGAACGAGGGGTCACGGGCTTAGGGTGAGGGGGGCTAGGTATAAGACAAATATTAGAGGGCAGTTTTTCACACAAAGGGTAGTGGGGGTGTGGAATGCACTGCCGAGTAAGGTGGTGGAAGCAGGCACGCTAGGGTTGTTTAAGAGTCACTTAGACAGCCATATGAGCGGGCTACATATAGGGGGATATAGTAGGCCTTACTTAACGTTGTAGGCCTGGGAATACGTTTTGCCTCAGGGATGTTAGTCTTTGCCTGTTTAATAATGAATTTTTTTGTCTCCACAGGCATTTAAGTCCAGCAAGGGGCATGCATGCGGCAGGTTGTAGTGGGCTGCTCTTGGACGTTGCTTCGGGAGTTGCCTATTGCTTCATGTCGTTAGTGTGCTTAAACTGGACCATCTCGAGGGCAACATGACAGCTCAGAGACTATCTCTGTTGCTGTGCGGACACATGGATTTGGGCCTGTGTCTGTGGGAGTTTGCACGTTCTCCCCGTGGTTGCGTGGGTTTCCTCCGGGTGCTCCGGTTTCCTCCCACATCCCCCAAAGATGTGCTTTTAGGCTGATTGATTGGGTACTAAATTGTCCCTAAATTGGACCTCCCTGATCCTCGCACGTTAGGTGTAGACTAAAATCATGAATAGGTCACTGAGACAGGGGGACGGCGGCGCGGGCTCGTTGGGCCGAAGGGCCTGTTTCCCGTGCTGTGTTGTTCTTTGTTCTTTGTTCTTTGTTCTTTGTTCTATATAATCCCACACACACATGCACAGCAATACTTATACATATAGAAACCTACACACACACAAACACATGTGCTATAATCTATAATGAAGAATGTGTGAATGGAATACTTCACAGATAATGGTAGGATTCAAATCAAATCAAATAATGGTAGGATTAGATAGAGTCAACATGAATTTATGAAAGAGAAATCATATTTATCAAACATGGAGTTTTTTTGAGAGTATAGCTTGCAGAATAGATAGGGAGGAACCAGTGGGTGTAATTTATTTAAATTTTCAGAAAGTTTTTGATAAGGTCCCACACAAGGGGTTAGTAAACAAAATTAGAGTACATGGGATTGGGAAGAATATTACTGACACGGATGGAGAACTGATTAATGGACTGAAAATAGAGAGTAGGAATAAATCGGTCATTTTCTGGTGGGCGGGCTGTAATGTGTGGGGTACTGCAAGGATCTGTGCTTGGGTTCCAGCAATTTACAATCTATATCAATGATTTGAATGTTGGGATTAAATGTAATGTTTCCAAGTTTGCAACTGACATAAAAGTAGGTGGAAGTTTGCGTTGTGAGAAGGATGCAAAAATACTTCAAGGAGATCTGGAGGTAAGCACATGGGCAAAAAATTGTTAGAGGGAATATTGTATGGGGAAATGTGAGATTATTCACTTTGGTGGGAGAATAGAAATACAGAGTATTTATTAAATGGTGAGAGGCTGGGAAGTGTTGAACTTCAAAAGGGAGGTGGGTGTCCTTTTTCATGAGTCACTGGGGTGACACAGTGGTACAGTTGTTAACATTGTTGCCTCACAGTGCCAGGGACCTGGGTTCAATTACTGGCTTGGGTCACTGTCTGTTCAGAGTCTGCACATTCTCCCTGTGTCTGTGTGGGTTTCATCTGGGTGATCCGGTTTCCTCCCACAATCTGAAAGATGTGCTGGTTAGGTGGATTGGCCATGCTAAATTCTCCCTCAGTGTACCTTGACAGGCACCGGAGTGTAGTGACTAGGGAATTTTTCACAGTAACTTCATTGTGCTGTTAAGCTTACTTGTGAGACTAATAAATAAACTTTAAAACTGAAAGCTAACATGCAGGTACAGCAAGCAATTAAGAAGGCAAAATGACCTGTTGGCCTTTATTGTAAGACAATAAATTTTTGAGTTTAGGAGTAAAGATATCTTACTCAATTATATAAATCCTTGGTGAGATGGCAGTTTGAGTATTGTGTGCAGTTTTGGTCTTCCTACCTAAGGAAAGATATACTTGCTGTGGAGGGAGTGTAACAAAGGTTCACCAGACTAACTCCTGGGTTGGTGAGACTGCCCCATGAGGAAAGATTAAATAGACTGGCTTTTATCCTCTAAAGTTTATAGGATTGAAAAGGTGATCTCATTCAAACATATACAATTCTTATAGGATTCATCAGGGTAATTGTAGGATAGTTAATTCCCCTGGCTGAGGGGAGCAAACTAGAATCAAGTGATGCAGCCTCAGAATGTGGGCAGGCCATGTAGGAGATGAGGAAGAATTTTTTCACTCAGAGGGAAGTGAATCCTTTTAATTCTCTGCACCAGCGGGCTCAGCTCTTGAGTATGTTCAAGTCTGAGATCGATAGATTTCTACATACTGAAAATATCCGGGGATACAGGGATAGTGCAGGATAATGGTGCTGAAGCAGGCAATCAGCCATGATCCGATTGAATGGTGAAGTGGGCTCAAAAGGCTGAATGACCTGCCCCTGATTCTAGTTCTTATGTTTATGTACATGGGTACATGCACACATGCAAGCATGCAGACACGTATATGCACACAGACATATGCACACGTGCACCCACAGACGTGGCTGATATGTGGCTCTTACCTGTCCTCTGAGATGGGTCAGTGAGCCATGGTGTTATCACCATTACCTCCTCAAAGGAGGTTAAGGATGGGTAGTAAGCGTTGGTGTTGCTAGCACTGTACAGAATCACCAAGTCACTGTAACCGCAGAGTTTTTTTCCTCCGCTTATAGACATATGAAGTGATATAAGCCTCCTTCTTTCTTAATTGCAACCATTAACTTGTCCCAACCCACAACATTCCCTTCAGAAAGTCTCCCAGAGCCCAGGGAGTTGATCAGCCATGATTGTATTGAATGATAAGCTGTCTGAATAGACCGTATAGTCTATCAGTGTAACTTGCATTCTTGAAACTGATACCACTGAACCTCAAAAGCTATATGTAACAGAGCTGAATGTATTTACTATGTCACCCAGCAAGCTCAGTTCTAGTAGATCATCACTGGGCTGACCAGGTAACTCTGAAAACCAATGCCAAGGATACTCAGATTGACTGTAATACTCCAGCCGTGAGTCAGCTAACTAAACCCAGACCAGGAATTGAACGTGGGATCACTGAGACTTGTATGGCTCAGCTGTTCATGCTTGATGTATTTATTCTTGCTCTGAAATACAATAACATTGTTATTAATATGGAAATTTGCCTCATTCCCCAACAGACCCAGGTGTCCTTATACTCATGAGAAATATATACCAACTCTTTCCATGTAACAGGCTCTGAATTTCACCAACCACTGATATAGAGTCAGTGATTCATAGAGGAACGTTCTATGATTATTACTTTCACCAGGTAATTCTGAATCCAGTTTGTTTTTGCATTAATTGAAGACTACCACTAGGTAGCGATGTTGGGAGAAATGCTATTTGAAATACTGACATTAATGATTGGGAGGAGTTTGCTACCCATCATTCAAAATGATGACAAAATGCATTGTTGTTTGATTCACAACGTCCTAATGATGAGGCAGAGTGGTGGCAGAGGCGGAAAGAAAAGGAAACAAATGCTGCACTCCGGATCCCAATGCCTTGTGGGAAGTCCTGTCTCATGTACCCAAATATCTCTGGGTCGAGAATTGGCCTGTTGAGTCACATGAAGGCACATGACAGAAACTCACATCCCCAAATAGATGTCATCCTCGAATTGAGGAGACAGTCGGCAACTACCATTTATTGGTATTTTGACTCATTTCCAGAGTTTTTGTTACATGTCAAAGGTTAGTGAATTCCTATATGAAGAAGTATCACACTTTTTTCATGCTGTCAACTATTTTGCTCTATATTGAGTGATCTATTGAATCCTTACCTTCTAGATTACAACAGTGACTACACTTCAAATAGTTCTTTATTAGCTCTAGAAACATGGCTGTGCAAGGTACTTCTATAAATGCAAGTTTGCTGCTGTTTGTTAGTTCTCTCAGTATTTTCTCCTCTCCTCCCACCCCCTATAGTCTTCAGGCTTTTAAAACACAAATTTGGCATCACCAGACATTCAGCTTGTTCTTAATCCTTTTCAAACATACAGCTCTTAACCATGGACTTTAGTTTTTCACCTAAATGTCTAATAACAAATAATTTTATGTCAGCCTTAGTTCCAAATTATTACCACGCAAGAACAGCATGCACTTAAATAGCGCCTCACCTGTAGTAAAGCATCACCAAAGCAATTCACAAGAAAGCAAATAGATAAAAATTGACACCAAGTCAAAGAAGGAAATATTAGAACAGCTTAACAAAAGCTTGGTCACAGAAATGGTACTAAAGTAATGGAAGCAATGTTACATTTAAAAAGCTGTTCTTACTTCAAGTTTCTGAATAGAACAGTGCCTCCTGCAAAGATCATGTTATAATTCAGGTCAGAAACTCTAAAATGTTTTATGAAGTCCACCTGGATCATAAGTTTTGCATTTTGAATTTGGCTAGGGTGAGCATAAGATGCTTCACTTCAGGCCTGATTCAAATGACCCACTAGGGAGCAATTTAAGTTTATTTAAGAATACAGTTAACATGTATAGAAGAAAATTAACAATAACTTTTATCAATTACAAACAAGAAAAAAAAACAACCATGATATTGTATAAACCTTAACTGCTAAATACCAAAAAGTTCCAATCAAACAAACCCCATAAACAAAACCCTTGCCACAGGTTTAGCACAGAAAATACAAATGTCACATGATGCTGGAACTTAGTCCTTTGGTTAGGTGCTGCAGTTCTCTTGATATAACACTGACAAGCTTGAAGTAAGAACAGCCTCCCAAAACACCAGGAAGAGAAATACACCCACATATTCACTCATTCACTCACTCACTCACCCATGTACTTACTCTAGCTATCAAACAACCAACAGCAGAATTTTTACTCCAGAAAGGCCAGCGGATCTGCTTCCAGCTAGCCAGCAGAAATTACAAGACCAGGGTGATAGAGAAAACCTGCCTGCCACTTGACAGCCAGGACAGCTTCTGACTCTAAACCAAAACTGAAAATGAATCCTTGGATTCTTCTGAGACGGAACCACCTGACTTTGACTTATCAATTAATCTTCTCCCTCACAATGCAGGGTCATAAAAGATCCCAGAAAATACCTGAGGCCCAGAATAAAAATAAACAAAACCCCATTTAAACGATTGAAGCAACAATAAAAGGACTTCTAACTAGACAGCCTGGCAACACTGAAAAAAACCCAAAGCTGCTTAACTGCAGAGAATGTTATTTTAAAAAAGATACGTTTCTTCAAGGCATACTAACATGACATGAAGAATAAAGGTGATAGCTCACAGTTGATGATTATTAAATCCTTGAATGAGCGAATGAAGATTTATAGGATGGCATCATCAGTATCTATGGATTATCTGTGAAATTATGCGAGTTGCTCCAGAAGGGCACCAAAGATCTCAATAAAAAGCTTTTGCATCTTTTTTGATGTTTTTACCAAAGCTACTGTGAACTACATCAGAGGCATTTTAATTAAAATATTTTTTCGGATCTTCAGCATCTGACAGTGCATTGTGTGTGTGTGTGTGTATACATTGGTGTGTGTGTATATGTGTGTGCATGTGTGTGTGCATATGAGTGTGTATGTGTTTGATTTAAACATGCTGATGCATTCAGAAAACTGCAGGTTTGTAACTTCTATGTTGCTGTGACTCTTGTTCAGAAGTGTGTTCTGAATGATGCCCTGAGGATCTTATTTTGAGGAATATATGGTTATTGCAAGTCCTGAGGAATTTTCATGAATTTAGTGTTTAACCTTGCCCTATTTCCACATGTATGCACTTTGATCCACCAGGTTCCCTCATGTGTTTCAATGTTTCACACTGCCATGGTGTTATGACTGCCTCTCCCTCTTGCTGAAGCAAAAAACAGTGATACTATTGTGAGGCTGAGATGTAGAAGTAATGGAGCCTTTTACTGGCATTGTGAAGGCACTCATGCACTGTTTCTTTGCTTTCCTCTTTCACTAAATGTGAGAGGAAATGGCACAGATTATCCAACAGTAGCAGAGCAGTGAAAAATTCATGCTCCGCAGACTCAGAGCAAATCATCATGATGACAAGGAGCCAATATTTCCATTGCAAGAAATTAAAAGAAAATTTGAAGACAGGTAGTCAAATATTTAAACTGTGATGCATCTTTATAGAGATTGCTGTGGGAGAAAGCTACGTTTCCGTATTCCTGTGTGAAAATTGAGAAAAAGAGCAACCCATGAAGTAGCACACAATGGGTGCAGATGTCTTCCATTGAACAATTGCCTTACACTGACACAGAATGTCTGCAAAAACTTCTACACCTGAGCACTAATATATGAACAAGAGTGTCCAGTGCATAGATTGGAGAAGAGTCCAGTGGATAGAGTGGAGAATATTCAGTTGACAGTGTGAAGATAGTCCAGTGATTAGAGTGGAGAACATCCAGTGGACAGCGTGAAGAATAGTCCAATGGGGAAAATTTCAGTGGCTATTGTGGAAAATGTTGTGATATGGGGTTGCTGCTAAGCACCATGTTGTTTTCTGGATTCTTTAGGTGTCTCAGTGATGAGATCTTGAGACTTGTATGTTTGAACATGAACAGTTTATTGTTAAACTTAACTATTTTTTCAGATCCCAGATATTATCCTACATGGTAATGTCTCCGTGCAGGCTGCTTCCAGAGTGTTATCTCCGAGTTTATTATCTTGTGACTCTATACGTTATACCGTGGGCAGTGCTGTTCTGCAGTCCCACATTAACCATTGCTCTGCTAAAGCACCTTTACATGATAAAATGGCATGCAGGCACACCCAACTTCCTATAACAAAGAATAGCTCAGGCGATAGAATGAATAATATCCCAGTGGATAGAGTGAAGAACATTCTGGTGGATGGTGTGAAGAGTAGTCCAGCTGATGCAGTGGCGAATAACCCAATTGATATGGTGGTGTACCAATGGATAGAATGGAAATGATCCTGTGAAACTACTGAAAGAAAGCCCAGTGGATACACTGGTGTATACAGTCCAGTCGATACGGTTGAGAACAGTCTAATGGATAGAGTGGAGAGCAGTCCAGTGGATAGAATGGCGTATAGTCCAGTGGTACAGTAGAGAACGGTCTGCTGGAGAGAGTGGAAATATTCAAGTGGATAGAATGAAGAACATGCCAGCAGATAAAGTGTAGAGTTGTCCAGTGGATAGAGAGGTTAATAGTCCAGTGGATAAAGTGGAGAATAGTACAGTACAGTGCAGAGGGTGCATAATAGTATAGTGGATAGGGTGCAGAATAGCATAATGGATAGGGTGCAGAATAGTACAGTGGATAGGTTGCAGAATAGTACAGTGGATAGGGTGCAGAATAGTACAGTGGATAGGGTGCAGAATAGTATAATGGATAGAGTGCAGAATAGTGCAGTGGATAGGGTGCAGAATAGTATAATGGATAGAGTGCAGAATAGTACAGTAGATAAGATACAGAATTGTATAATGGATAGGATACAGAATAGCACAGTGGATAGGGTGCAGAATAGTACATTGATAGAGTTCAGAATAGTACATTAGAAAGAGTTGAGAAGGGTCCACTGGAGTGGAGAATTGTCCAGTTCTACTTTATCAGTTATGCACCAAGTTATGAATCAAAAACAGCAGAGGGAGATTCCATGAGATGCTCTAGGAAGGAGGATGCTCAGTGTGGTTTGATCTGCAGTCAGGAGACCCAGAGGCATTTTTTTTCTTGTAGCTGCAGCTTTAAATGTCACTGCCCCTTTAAGGCTGTCAGTGCAGTGATCCTTTTCTTCACACCCGCTCTCTGCAACTTGTCAGCTTTCGTTATTGTGAGTTTCCCGTGCTTTAACGTTTATGCTGTTCTCCTTGGTGATGTACCATTTCATTGTTTAGAAGCTTTTAAACATTTAAAATCACTGCAGCGATTTCTTCCGGTCTACGCTGCAGGTTTTTTTCTTTGTTCTTTTGAATGTTCCGCTCTCTGGGAGACTTGGAAGGCTTGTGGTCTGATCAGGACCTTTTACTTATTTAAAGCTACAGCACTGCTTTTTGTTAACTCTGCTTACCATGAAGGAAATTATTGCTGCCGAGCACCATATTATATTAAGGGATCTTTGATGTCTTGATGATAAGATCTGGAGCCAAACATTTGCTTGCTGTTTTAGTTACGATTTAGTTTGGAATCCCTACAGTGCAGACTGAGGCCATTCGCCCCATCGAGCCTGAACCAACTCTTTGAAAGAGCATCCCATCTAGGCCCTCCCCTCCATCCCCATAACTCCATGCATTTACCTTGGCTAATCCATCTAACTTACATATCTTTGGAAACAAAGGGGCAATTTAACATGGCCAATCCACCTAATCTGTACACTTTTGGACTGTGGAAGAAAACTGGAACACCCAGAGGAAACCCAGGCAGACACAGGGAGAATGTGCAAAATCCACACATTCACCAAAGACCAGCATCGTACCCAGGTCCCTGGTGCTGTGAGACAACAGTGCTAACCACTGTGCCCTGAAAGAAGACTTTAGTTTTCCCAGCATTTAACTGAAAGAAGTTTTGGCTCTCTCAGGTTAACAGTTTGAAAGTATAGCAACAACCCTTTGCATCCTTTCTGTTTCATTGCTGGGACCTGAGACATGAGTTTGAAACCCAGCTCAGACTTTTTTTAAATTCATTAATGTGATGTAGATGTCACTGGCTGGGCCAATATTTATTGTCTGTCCCAAACTGCCTTTGATTGAGCGTCTCACTTGGCCATTTCAGACGGCAGTTGAGAGTCAACCACATTGCTGTGGATCTGGGGTCACGTGTAGGCTAGACCAGGTAAGGATGGCACATTTTCTCCTCTATATGACCTTAGTAAACCAGATGGGTTTTTATAAATCTTTCCATTGTCTTCTGCTAATCAATTCGTTGTGCTTCTGTGTTGGATTTATGTTTTCAATCCTATTTCTGTATCTTCTTTCTCTATCAGCAACAGATCTTAGGCCTTGTCCTTTATGTTGGATTCCTGTTGGCCAGGCCTGTCTCCAGTGAAGTCTTCACTTATTTCAGTTCAGTAATTGTGCTAATCGCGGCTTCAATATCAACTTGGAATGTTCTACAGCTTTTCCTTTCAAGGCCTCCTCATTTTCCTTCAGCTGATTCTTCAGCTTTTCAGTCTGTTACTTGTAGTTTTTGGCTTCCTCCTGGAATACGGACCATTGTTGAGTCTTCTTTTGCCAACTGGTTCTTCAGTTTGTTCAGAGTGATGTTAAATTCATTTTGCCTCTCTTCACAATTTTCCAGAGGAATAAAATTTGTTCTGAGGGATTCTTGTTACTTGTGTAGGTCTTTCAATTGGTTTTTCCTTTCTTTGTGAAACTTGCTTGCTTCATCTTGTGTTTCCCTGTAATTCAGAAAAGTCTCCTTAAGTTCCTTCTGTTGTGCTTCCATTCTGCTATTTAAGACAAGCTTCATTTTTTCGTGTTGCTAATGGTTATGCGTTCCTTTCATGCATAATCTTGAAAGGTAATCAGTTGTTCTTTCAACTGTTTGTTTTCTTGTTGACCCCTTGCAAACTCACTCTGGGTTTCAGTGCATCATTTTGTTATGACTGATAGTTCCAATGCAGCTTTTTCTGAAGTAACATTTAATGTCCTTACTGGCTTCTCATGGTTTTACATGGCTACATATTGATGCTTGAAATGTGTGTGCCAACTCTCCTATGTTTACTAATTCACATTCTAAATCACGATGGTAGCCAACTGGCTATAAACCTCAAGTTAATTGTGGACACTAATGCCAGGATTCTCTGATCTCATTCACCCTGCCACCACTGCCACTGAGAATGGAGAATTTGGTTCTCAGCCAAAACTCCATTCACAGCAGTGGGATTGGAGAATCCCAGATGCAGGCGAGGTTGGAGAATTCCAGCCTAAATTTTCATTTCAATGGTATAAGTTACAAAATCGCATTTGAGCAATTCAGGTTAAAATCTAAAATGCACTGTCAATTGATAGTAACACTTGTCATTTCTTAAATTTACTGTTTGTGACTTTACAAAACGATGGCTCATAGACATATTGAATGTAATTACAAATGTTACTGATCATGCAACTTTCTCCTCAGAAATAAAAACAAGCCATAAAGATATTTGGGGACGGAACCACTGCCATTCAGCTTTGCTTTCTGAATAGCAGACACATACAGTTACCAGCACTTCAACTTCACAACACTGAGGTAGCAATTCATTCGGTGCATGTCATTAGTATCCTTGGACATATGATACAGAATATCGTGCAGACTGAAGAAGATCTGACTGATAAAAATGCAAAGAATTCTGCATGTCCCTATTGACTCCACAGTTCCAGTGTGTTCAAGATTTTGCTTTCTGATAACTGGACTGTTTGCTTTCTCATGTGCAGTGAGTTGCTCATCATCTTAGAATCATAGAATCCGATAATGCAGAAGGAGGCCATTCGGCCCATTAAGTCTGCACCAACTACAATCCCATCCAGGCCCTGTCTCCACAACGCCCATGCATTTATTATAGCTAATGTCCCTGATACTAAGGGACAATTTAGTATGGCCAATCAACCTAACCTGCACATCTTTGGATATCTTACACACAATGTGGCTGCATACTCTTGTTACATTCATGTTTTCACCTTAAAAGCAGCAATACTTGAAATGGAAAATTTAACCCTAAGTGCACAACTGATGAAAAAACCATAGGTTCCTTGTGAGGGTGATGGGTTGGTGGTGATGGTTGAAGTGGCTGATGAGATGGGCATGAAGGGACAGGGATGGAATTAATGATATAAGAAGATCTGAATGGCTTCTTAATTTTTGGATGACTGGAGTGATTCAACTCTGATCAACAGACCAAAATATTCTTGTAAATCATTTTAATTACTTCCTGCCCCTCACAGTAAAAAACCCTTCACATCCAAGTTTTGGAAACTTTTTACCTGTCGAAGCCTCTGTTTCAGTCTTGGATTTTCATTAAAAAATGATTTTTAAAATTTTGAACACTGGTGTCAACGCCAATACAATCAAAAAAGCATAGAGCATGGGGTAGTATGGTGTTTAAATGGGGTGAGGTGTTGGAGGGAGGTGGGGAAAAATTTCAAATTTATATCTAAAATATTAGTCACTTATTTTACAAACAGATGCACCATAGAAAGCACCCTTTCCAGATGTATTATAACTTAGCATGGCTCTTGCTCTGTCCAAGAAAGCGAGAAACTACAAAGGATTGTGAATGTAGCCCAGTCCATCATGCAAACCAGCCTCCCATCCATTGGCTCTGTCTACACTTCCCTTTGGCGCAGGAAAGCAGCCAGTATAATCAAGGATGCCACGCACTCCTGACATATTTTCTTCCACCTTCTGGTGGGAAAAAGCTACAAAAGTCTGAGCCCACATACCAACTGACTCAAGAACAACTTCTTTCCTGCTGCCATCAGACTTTTGAATGGACTTACCTTATATTAAGTTGATCTTTCTCTACACCATGGCTATGACTGGAATACTACATTCTGCACTCTCTCCTTTCCTTCCCCCCTGTGCACTTTATAAATGGTGTGCGTTGCCTGTATAGTGCTAGAAACAATGCTTTTCACTGTATATAATACATGCCACAATATTAAATTAAATCAAATCAAATCAGTGCGGCAGAGAAATTAACTTTAAGCTTCATTCTTACGCCGATTTAAGTTTTGAAAATATGAAGGATGGAATTTTCAGCTTATCACAGAAAATAGCACTTTGCTCTTTTAAAATTATTTTTTAACCCTTGTCCATTTTTGCACCACTTTAGTTGCCTGTTTTGGAAACTGCCAAATTCCAATGATGGATCTGCAGCGAAGTATCTAAAAGAGATCTTTCCAGATTAAAAATGTAGGGAATAATACTGGAAACCTCTGACCTCATCTGCTACTGAGATTCTCCAATGCTGCGACGGTGAATGGAGTTTTGGCTGAGTGCCAAATTCTCCATTCTCCCTGGCAGTGGCGTGGGCAGAAATGTCATCGGAGAATCCAGCCCTTAAAAGTCTTCAGATGACTTTGAAGTTCGGTCATCAAGAGGTGCAGTATGAAAATTCACAGCTGAATTAACTTTGTGCATCATGCCCAACCCAATACTTTGAGATCTGTTCTCTGCTGTGTGGCCTGAGACCCATCATGCAAAATAAGCGAGTGGAGATTCATTCAGCAGCTATAAATGCTGCACAACACTTTCCTCAGGTTGGCGAGCTATTTATTTAATCCCTCATTTATGAAAACAGTTATTTAGTACTGTCGGAATTTCTAAAACTTGAGGTTGATCCAAAAATAGAAAACCAGGTAAAGGAAGTATATTTGAAAATTCTTATCCATGTTTTCAAATCTATCAATGGTGTCAACTGTCCTTATCTCTGTCATGACTTCCAGCACTGCTTCATGCCAAGATTTCTACTGTCTTGCATATCTTTGAATTTACTCAGTCCACATTGATACCTATCTGGCCCTAAGCTGTGGAATTCTCCCCCAGTCCTCCCTGCCTCTCGATTTATTTAACACCATATTTAAAATCTACCTCTTCGATCAAACTTTTGGTCATCTGTCATGTTACTTCCTTACGTGACTTGTTGTCAAATTTTGGTTAATAATGCTCCTGTGAAACATCTTGGGATGGCTTACTGTACTAAAGGTGCAAGTTGCTTTTGTTGTACATGGCAGAGTGCTTGAAATTTCTGTTAATTGATTTATGTGTTATATGGTAAAAAACATCTGAATATCCATATTACTATTTTTGATTCTTGTGGCAAATTGTCAGCTGACTGCAATGGTGAATGTCCCATTCACCCCACCCACCCTCTCTACGATCCCTCTGTACCATATGCACATGAGCTAAATTAAACAAATGTTTACCTGCTGCTAATTGTGACCTTATGAACCAGTCTGTTTTCAGTGACTGTTTTCAGAGTATTTCTACCTGAAAATGCATTCATTGTTTTTCTCAGAAATTCCTTACAGATTTGATTGGTTTAGATCACTCAGCATTGATGGTGGAATGCTCACCTTTCTTCAGAAACAAAATTCAAAATCGATTTGGGTCTGCTTCACAAAGCAAGTCAAATGGGCTGTGAAAAAAACTGACAGCTTTTTGAAGGGAATTGATTACATCGCAGTAAGAGGCCTCTTTCACTCTGCTTTGTGAGTTTTTACCATGAATAAGTATGCGTACATGTAATGGGGTCTCCAGCAGCAGGTGATGATGTCGGGGGAGGGTATCAAACAGGGGAGCCTGTGGGCTCTTGTGAGTCCCTCAGGGATCAGTGTCTTTGACAAGGTGAGGGGCAGAGCCTGATGTCATGAGGTGTGGGTGGGGTTGGAGGAGGGGAAGCAGCCAAGTCTTGTGAATGGCAGGAGCCTAGGGCAGCTGGAAGCCCCCAACAGTGGCTAAGGAGCGATGGAAACCAAGTCATACTGAGTGATCATTTCCCTGAGTCCAGAAACCTCATGAGAAAAAGGACTGCAGCCAAGAGTTGGGGCACTGAAGGAACATAGTGAGCGACATGTGTTGAGGAGCTGAGGCCCTGAATAGGACAGAGATCTGGAGCATTAATGGTGAATATTTTCTGTAAAATAGTCTGTTTCTTAGAGTCATCCTTTCCCTTGAGGGTTGATAATGCTTTGATACTGTTGGAATAAACAACCCTTGTTTTATAATTTTCTAAGTCAGTGTGCTTAAATTGCACATTACTTGCAAAATGATTTAAATTGTTATTGTACAAACCTTTCATATTAACAGATAAATATTGTTATTATATTCAAAGTTTAATATACCTGAGCTGATTTGGAAGTGAATGGCATTGCAAAAAGAAATTGAAGTGACAGTGTCCCACCTTTATGTCCTGTATCTTTCTTTCACTGTGCCCTACCAAACAATAATTCATGTTGGTGTGTGAGTGCAGGCAGCAACAGGCCTCACATCTGTATATCAGTGATCTGTTTGGTTATAAACAGTCGAAAAACTGATCATCATTATAACCACCCAGCGTGCTGTCATTGTTAAAGATCAGCATCATCAGTGTTCATGTGTGGACAAATGTGAACTTGTGATGTGACAACATCATTGGCTCAGTGATGACACTTTTGTCCCTGAGTTGGAAGGATATGGGTTCAAGCACCTCCCCCAGTGTAATCTGGGTTGACACATGAGCACAGTGGTGAGGTAATGCTCCACTGTTGAAGCTGCTGTCTTT
This sequence comes from Carcharhinus amblyrhynchos, assembly GCF_965287045.1. Lineage (NCBI taxonomy): Eukaryota > Metazoa > Chordata > Chondrichthyes > Carcharhiniformes > Carcharhinidae > Carcharhinus > Carcharhinus amblyrhynchos. The sequence goes on along the minus strand of NC_137329.1, from coordinate 81,740,552 downwards.
CAGATAAGGTATTAAACAGAGTCCCCTTCTGCCATCTCAGTTGGATGTAAAAGATCATGGCTGGAATTCTCCAGTCATCATGCTGGTGGGATTCTACAGCCTCACTTGCAACACACCCCTGCTTGTGGGTTGCTAAACTTCAAAAATACCTCATTAGCTGTAAATTGCTTTAGGAGGTCCTGAGCTTGTTCATGGCATTATATAAATGCATGTTTTTTTTTAATCATTGGGCATAGCAGCTTTTTCAAATCCAGATTTTATCAGAATATTTCAGGTTTTATTCACTGATACTTTAAGTCAGGAATATCTGGTACCCAGAAACTTCCCACCTTTTACAAATGTAAAATGAACAAGAAGGGGACATTTTGTCACTTGGGAAAAGCAGTTATACTGGCAAGTGTGAATGTAGGTCATAGTTAGTTACGTCTGCACAAACACAGCACAATCACTTTTGTACATCCAGTAGGCCTGGTTTGAAAACCATCTTTATTTCAAGTGGTTCTGAAACATAATTTGTTCTGAGTTCTTGCTTCAGACCTCAACTCACAGTAATCTGGCCAACCTGCGCAAAAAGGGAATGAATTCTGATCCATCTCTATTACACTCAGATGTCTTTCTTTAGCACAAAGAGAAGTGTATGTCAGGAGGATGATTACTTTTGCTTGTTGAAAATAGGGTGTTTGAGTAATTTTTCTTTCTCACCTCTGAGTCATGTGTAAAATTTAAATCCATGTCCCTGATAATATATATTTACTTCGCATTGTTGTTACCTACAGAGCTTACTTTTCCTAAAAGGGACTTATACACCAATGACTAAAGAGATCTAACAGCCTTGCCAAGCCTTCAGACCACATAACTCAAACAAATCAAGCCAAATAGAATCAGAAATGGGATTACATTGCCTGAACCTGATACCAGGATTCCAGATCTTGGAGGTTACGTGTGGCATGCATGTTGTAATTTCAACAACATGAGTTTAAATAATCTATCATCAGATTTCCCTGTGTATTAAGATAAAATATCACCAGTTATATGATGTACAGTATGGTTCAGATCTCAATGGCTCAGATCTTGCCATGACCCTGAAGAAATGGCTTTTATTAACATTCACCTTGTTTACGTCACCTGGAAGTTCCCCCAACTCACCCGCCATTCTGACTTGGAAATATATCACCAATTCTTCACTGTCACTGAGTCAAAATTCTGGAACTCCCTCCTACAGCAACATGGATGTACCTGCATCACGGTGATTGTAGCGATTCAGGAAAACAGTTTCCTGCACCGTCTGAAGGGCTATTAGAGATGGGAAATAAATGCTGGCCTAGCCAGTGATGCTTACCTCTCAAGAATGAGTAAAAAAATAAACTTGCTCAGACAGATTTTGTGTTTGTCATCAGAGATTTTTACTCAGTTTATATCTGACCCAGAGTGGTGCCTTCTGCAGGGGATGTCTTTGAGGAGGGAAAGCGACAATGAGGCTCTTCAACAGTCAGACTGAGGAATCCTCATGGGGACGTGCATCCACATATCATGAAGTAAAAGATAATAAATGATATTTTACATTTAAATTAATGCATGAGAAACAAAGCAAAGATTGGGACATAAAGTTGGGGTTAAGGGAGAGGCACAAAAGAGGAAAAAAAAGCAGAAAATACTTCATTTTTTAAGAAGCTTTCACCATTCATTTTCCAAGCAGGGAATGGAACTTCACATTTGCAAAAGCAATTTTTCAGAGCAGGCAAGATTATTCAGAAGCAATTATCACTTATTACACCATTCCTGATTGGAAAAGCCTTAACATTTCATTGGACTAAGTCAAGACTGGTGGGTAGTTACCCTAAATTTGCATGCCTACATAATTTTTAAAACGTATTTATTTGTCACAAGTAGGCTTACATTAACACTGCAATTAAGTACTGTGAAAATCCCCTCGTGCAATTTCCATCAGTAAAAGTGAGAGTGAGAACTTCCAATGGAGGAGATGAACATCTCTGAAGCAACGTCTGGGTTTCTGGTTTTAACTATGCATGTGTGGATATCAGAAGTTGCAATCAGATTTATTCAGTAATAATGACAAATGCTGACAGCCTCAACATTATCTGATTAACAAATCCCGAACATTATGTATAAATGCTGATGTTATGCCAGCTTTATTTATTTGTTGCATGCTTTAGACTACTTACAGTTAATTGTTTTCCTTTAGTGTATCAGAGCAAAAAAACCATTATTGATTGCCTTGTTTTCTTGTGTTTGTATACTGTCTACTCACATTACATCTGTTTTGTCAGTAATGGACTCTCCTCACTTACGGAAAGGTATGGCCATTGTGACTGGTGACAGATTTCCTCATGATCTGTCCACACAAACCATTCTTTATTATTGTTCTAGCAGTGACTGCATCAATAGAATGGTGATGGTCCTGGTCTCTCTGAAAACAAGAGTAGGCTGATAAATGGAGCGGAAATCCTTGTTTCCTTTGTGGTCCCACTTTCAGATCTTTTCTTGCCACAATTACATGTATGACAGAATTATTGAATCTTACAGACAGAAGGAGGGCACTGAGCCCACCATTCCTGTGTCAGCTCTTTGAAAGTACTATCCAGTTAGTCCCACCAACTCATTCCAACCTAGCTTTTTTCTTTACAAATCTTTCTTTTTGATTGTATATCAATTTTCCTTCTGAATTTAGCTATATCTGTAATTTAACTACAAGCAAGTGGCCATGGACAATTGCATCTTAAGTTCAAATGTTCTGTAGATGCTCTTGTGAAAATGGACAGAGGTGCAGTGGTTACAGAATATTTTGTAAATCTCCAGCTATCTCAAGCTCACATCAAGGTTATGTTGTATTCAGGCTCAGTTGGTAGAACTCCTACCTCTGGGCCCAAGTCCTACTCCAGGATTTGAATACAAAAATTCAAATCCTGACACTCCAGTGAAGTACTGAGGGTGTACTGCATTGTTGGAGGTGTGGTCCTTCAGATGCGATGTTAAATCAAGGGCAGATATCTCCCAAAAATGTTGTCCCTAGCAGAAAAAATGATGAGATTCCCACTGGTTGGGTGGTGCGATTCAGTTCGCAAGTCACCCACAGTTGGAAATTTGTTTAGAGCCTAGGGAGATTCTCACTGAATTCACCCACATTTAGAACTTTTTTTGGAGTGGGGACCTAAAGAGTCAGAGCACCCTTTTTATCTCCAGACAACCCAACACCAACCCCCACCCCCCGATTCATTGTCTATGACCTCCCCCAACTTGTTTGTATCAGCCCTGCACCACCATTCCCAGGTACCAGCATCTTCACCGTAAGCGAACCACACTTTGCTATGCGATTGTCAAAGCCCCCACCTTCAGGGTGCACCTATGCCCTGCACTTCAGAACCTTACTCCCCAACCCAAATTCCCACCATCAGGAGCCCCCAGGCCTCTCCCCATTCAGGAGCCTTCCAGGCCCATTCCCTTTCAGGAGACCCCCTATGGCTACCCCCTTCGAGCTTCCCCCTTTGACACTGCCAGCCCAGTGCACTGGCACTGTCAGGTTGCCAGGGGGAAGTGTCAGGTCAGACCCAGCCATTTCCCCAATCACCCAGGGACTTCAGTGGGTTCCAAACTCCCTACCTTGCAACCATGACTGGTCTCCATTTGTGGAGACCAGTAGTGATTCACGTCAGATTCTTGCTGTGCCTGAGAGTCCGAAAATTGGGAGAATCCAGCTTAAAACAAGCCCTGCACACTTAAATGAACATTAGCCCAATAAATCCCCAAAGGGATTCTCCAGCCTTAGTGCTTTGATTTGATTTGATTTGATTTATTATTGCCACATGTATTAGCACACAGTGAGAAGTCATTGTTTCTTGCGCTATACAGACAAAGCATACCATCCATAGAAAAGGAAACAAGAGAGTGCAGAATGTAATGTTACAGTCATAGCTAGGGTGTAGAGAAAGATCAACTTAATGCAAAGTAGGTCCATTCAAAAGTCTAATGGCAGCAGGGAAGAAACTGTTCTTCAGTTGGTTGGTACATGACCTCAGACTTTTGTATCTTTTTCCCAATGGAAGAAGGTGGAAGAGGATATATTTGGGGTGCGTGGTGTCCTTAATTATGCTGGCTGCTTTGCCAAGACGGCAGGAAATATAAACAGAATCAATGGATGGGAGGCTGGTTTGTGTGATGGATTGGGCTACATTCACAACCTTTTGTAGTTTCTTGCGGTCTTGGGCAGAGCAGGAGCCATATCAAGTTGTGATACAGCCAGAAAGAATGCTTCCTGTGGTGCATCTGTAAAAGTTGTGAGAGTCGTAGCTGACATGCCAAATTTCCTTAGACTTCTGAGAAGTGTTGATGGGCTTTCTTAACTATAGTGTCGGCATGGGTGAACCAGGACAGGTTGTCTTCAATGGCCTCTAACGTTGGGACTGGAAAATTTGTTGTGTTTTCCCACTGGCCTCTGCAGCAGGAAACACTTCATGTTCTTGCACCCGTCATGGCATTTAATCTCAAATGGGAGGATTCCATCTTTTACCACGTGGGTTGGTCTCTATCTCAGTTTGGATTTTGTGAAGGAAGAGCAGCTACAAGATTTGTTCTAACCTGCCGCTAATGGAGGCAATGTGTGAAATATGGCAGGCAATGGAAGAAGTGGCCCTCAGAGAGCCTTATGGCAGAAAGCAGTCAGCAGGGTTAGCTTAAAAAGTGGTGGGAAGGCAGTTAATTATCTTCTAGCAATCTAAACTTGGAACAAAGGCAGTCATAAGATCAAAAAATTGCAGGGTTGCAAAGTCAAAAAAAGCTAATAGAAGGACCTCTCTTGAATCCTACCTCAGAGGATAGCAGGAACAATGAATTCCAGATTGCTGTGGCATACATTTGGGTTGGCTTGTAGAGATGGGAACGCAAGTTCAAGATTTCATAAGATAGGAGAACTCTGGAGATGCTGAATGACCCCAAAACTCTCCACAGATGCTGTGGGATCTGCTGAGATTTTCTAGCATTTTCTGTTTTTGTTTCAGATTTCAGCATCTGTAATATTTTGCCTTCATCTAACTGTAGGTAGCTGTGTCTAACTGTAGGTGTTTGTTGAGCTGCTAGTTACATCTGGAACATAACTATGGTGGAGGGATTTTATGCATGGGTCCTGTAGCTCCAATTGTGATAGGATCGTGTATCTGAACTGATATAGTTTAGATATATCTAAAAATATAGATAAAAAGTAGAACTGTGTTTATATCTTAAGTTTTTAGGAGCTATAGTGTTAAGTTAGTGGCACTTCCTTTGCTTAATTTCTTTTTCTATAAAATAAAGTTTGTTTGTATTTAAAATCATGAAATCCTGTTGTTCTTTTTGGATAATTATATATTTGGGTTTCTTCTTAAGCCTTAACTGTCCCTAGCAAGATCATAACATTTGGTAGACTACAGTTTGATATTCTCAATCAGGTTGCTGTTATTCCACACTTTCTTACTCAGCTTGGAGAGAACAGCTGCAGATTTTGAGATGCGTGTAATGATTTCTGCAACAAGTGACAGATTGCTGGTGATTGTGGAGGCTGGATAAGTGAAGCTATCAACACCCCTCAGTGCCACATTGTCAATGTGGATAGATAGTGGTAAGTCAACATCCTGAGCCATAACATTTGTGTTCTTTATGGTCAAACTAAATTCTGTCTCTCCATTTGTTGCTGAAGGCGTTCCTTGGTATGGAATGCTAATTCGTCAGAGTAGAGCAACTCTCAGATGAGGACCTTTTGAACCTCTGTCTCAGATCTCAGGTGAGCAAGGCTGAACAGCTTTCCATCGGTGCTGGTATTAGATGGACACCCTCTTAGATGGTCTGAAAGCATATCACAGCAGCAAAGAGAAAAATATGCCAAGGAGTGTCAATGGCAGAACACAACCCTGTTTGATCTCATGTTGATCTTAAAGGCATTCGAATGTTGCCCTCTCATAGCTCTGATAATCCATCACGTTGTCCTCCTAGGTGATAGGAACCATGGGGCTGGAAGGCACTGTTGAAGAAGCCTTAGAGAGTTACTTCCTGATACGTGCTTGAAACTGAATGAACATTACAGATTTATAAAAGCTGCCTCCTTATTCACATTTTCCCATATCTAGCTGCCAAATCTTTGCCCACTCACTTAATGTATCAATATTTCTTTGCAAACTCTACCTTATCGTGACAATTTATTTTCCTACCTATGTTGGTGTCATTGACAAAATTAGCTCTAACACATTTGATCCAAATCTTGGATGTAAATTGTAAATAGTTGAGGGTCCAGCGCTGATCCACTAGTTACAATCTGCCAGCCTCAAAAATAATCATATACCCTTATTCTCTGTTTCGTTTTGGCTAATCAATCCTTTATCCATGCAAATATATGACTACCTATGCCATGTCATCTTAATTGTGCAGTAACCTTTGATGTGGCATCTTATCAAAGGTCCTCAGGAAATCCAAGTACACCACATCTATCAGATCCCCTTTATCCACCTTGCTTGTGACTTCCTCAAAAAACTCTAATACATTTCTTAGATAAGATTTTCTTTCATAAACCCATATTGACTCTCCTTGATTGAATTATGATTTTCTACGTACCCTGCTATAACATTCTTAATAATAAGTTCCTATGGATTCCACGGAAGATGTAGTTCCCGATAAGTAAGTATCATCTTGGAAAAATAACTGGTCAGGGCTAATAGAAAGAAAGACTTGCATTTATATAGCACTTCACAATCACTGGACATCCTTGTTGGAATATAGTGAAAATTGCAGCAAACTTCAACAATGCCATTGCAATCAGATAATCTGTTTCTGTGATGTTGATTAGCAATAGATAATAGTCAGGATATCAGGGATAACTCCCCAGCTCGTCTTTAAAATAGAATCTTTTATATTCAACTAAGCAGAGCCACAGTTCAACATCTTATCTGAAAGATAACAACGTCAACAGGCAGTGCTCGCCCAGCCTTCATTTTCAGAATTAAGGCCAGGAGTGAAACTTGAACCCAGAAACTTGCGATTCAGAGATGAGTGGGACACCAGCTAAGTAATGGCTGACTCCCCAGCATGATAGTGGCTAGATACTCTGGAGATATACAGAGTTGTATTTGGGAGTCAGGGAGGTTTTTACTCAGAAGGAACCCCCAGGAGTTTTGGTGGAGCAGAATTCGTTGTATATGGATTGTGGTTAGAACAGGCTTGCGGAGTTAAAGGGCCCTTTTCATTTCTTGCCCATTAATGTTCTATCTTCCAACATAAAATCACAGAATTGCTTAGTTCTTGACAAGTAACTGTCTCCAGACATTTCCCTTGACACGGAGAAATATCTCACCAATGTTTATGGATTCCATAAATGAATGACATAAAATAACAATATTGTGCTGGTTTAACATACTTGAGTGACTCTTACTTGTTTGTGAGTGCTACAGTGTAGTGCCAGAAAGAACAGCATGGTGGAGCCTCATTTCATTTTAATTTCCAAGAAGCTGTGAGAGGTATTATAAAACGACAAAAGAGAGATATGAATAACAGTTTGACACTGAACAATATAATGCTGAGCAAACCAAGCAAAAGAAGAGGTGTAATGTTGGCCTCTCTGCATGGTTGAATGGATTCATTGTTAGATGGAAACATTTGAATTAAAATTCTGTCCTGTAACTACTGTAAACTTTGATTGGGAATAATTAAACAGTCCATCAGAGTGTGCAGCATAATAGGCTTAAAGAATATCATAGCCTTAACCTTTATATGTATTAAGTAAAAAGGATCTGGACGTTCTTCCAGCTGCGTTCTTTGTAAACCCTGCACTTGCTCAGTGATTATATGAGGAAATGTTAGAATTAGTGCTTAAACTTGGGTTCATTTCCAGCCTTAGTTGACTGTCTGTTTGCATGTTTTCCCTATGTCTGCATGGGTTTCCTCCCACAGTCCTAAGATGTGCATGTTAGTTTGTTTGGCCATGCTAACTTGACCCTCAGGGTGGAATTTTCCCATCCCACCCACCACGGGAATCATAGCGGACAGAACAGGACCATATAAAGGTCTGTTGACCTCGGGTGGGATTTACCGTTTCTTGGGGCCAGCGCGGCCCAGTAGTCCTGCCCTTAGTGTCCAAAGATGTTTAGGTTAAAGGGATTAATAGGGTAAATATGTGAGGTTACAGGAATAGGACCTGGGTAAGATAAACAGGTGGGTTTGTGCAGGCTCGATGGGCTAAACGGCCTCCTTCTGCACTGTAGGAGTTCTATGATTGCATCAGAATGTGGAACCTATTCTAGCAGAGTAACTAAGATGAATAACATGGATACATTTAAGGGGGAGTTCAATAAACATGAAAGAGAAGGATACGGAAGGTTCTTCCAATAAGGTGAGATGAAGAAGGGTGGGAGGAGGTTCAGGTGGAGCATAAGTGTTAGCACAGAATAGCTGGGCTGAATGGCCTGCTTCTGTGCTGTGAGTTCTACTCACTGTAAGAAACATGATAAAGTTGGATAACATTTCATGAATTGCAAGCTCCCTATGCAGTCACGCTCAGTGAATCAGCCTTTCACATTATTCAGTTGTCGGGCCTCACCATTAAAGCCTGCCTCTCTTTTCCGCCAATCATGTCCCATAAACCTACTTGCCGATTTGTTTCAAAATGGGCAGAGGTTTCATCTTTAAATCTAATTCCCTTTCACCTGCCAGTTCTGAAAGCTGCCTGCTTATATGGACAGTGTTTGGAGATCAACGATCCACGATGATGTTAATGCAACCTTTACCTTGCTGGTTACAGAACCTCCCCAGAAACTTCTAACTTGTAAAATAACATCAGCCCACAATCAAGTGCCAAGTTGCATATTTCTAATATCCTGATAGTATATGGACTGACAGGATAGAGATTGCTTCTGTTCATGCACCTGTAAAAATAAACTAGTTTGCTGGTTTACTGTTGGCCTTGTCTGACTAGAATGCTTTTCAATACTTATTTTGTTTTAGCTTTGACTCAATGATAGCGCTCTTATCTCAAAGTCAGAAAGTCGTGAGTTCCAGTTCCACTTCAGAGTTGTTCCTTATTAAATGGCTTCCCCCCAATGTGAGATAGTCTGACGGAAGCCACTCACTCCATGCCAGTCCATCACTCAGCCATAATGCACTGTGGCAGGCTGTTTTGCATGCGGGGGGAGAGAGGGGTTATTGGGGAGAAAGTCCCACCTTTAACAGCTGCCAGCCAATCAGACTGGCCATCAGTTTCAGCCATCCTCAGTAGTGCCAAGACTGCAGTAGTGGGCGCTGCCAGGATTGCAACCCAAAACAAGAAGGCGGCCAAATGACTTCTGGAGCCAGGCAAGCCTGCGCCTTGGGCAGGGAGGTTTGGGTAGTTCAAGGAGGTGAGCTCCCAGGTGGTAAGGTGATAGGGTGGGCACACGTCCTATTTTATGTGCCACACCTCCATGTAATCCTAGGATGTCACTTCAGTGCAGTACTGAGGGAGTGCTGCACTGTCAGTGGTGCTGCCTTTTCAGGTGTATATAAGACATCCAGTGCCACAATTTGAAGAGCAGGAGTTCTATTCATGCTTCAATCTATATTACTAAAGCAGATTATCGGGTCATTTATCACATTGTTGTTTATGGAACTTTGCTGTGCAAACTGACTGCCGTGTTTCCTGCATTCTAAGAGTGATTACGTTTGAAAAGTACTCATTGACTATAAAGTACTTTTATAAGTTCTGTGAAAGATGCTTTGTAAATGCAAGTTATGTCTCCCTTTCTGATAAGATATGATTGCTGAAATTTTACTGCCATTTACACCAGTGGGATCTTACAATTCCGCCACTGACTGCTTATCCCCACAATGGGTTTCCCGGCAGCGAGGGTGCATTCAATGGGAATGCCTGTTGACAATGGTGGGACCAAAGAGCCCGCCATCGTGAAATAGCTGCGGAGTGGGAGGGAAATCCCACCCCATGCTTGGAGAATTGTATGATATATTGTAATGTTCAACAAGGGGTCTAATTGCTATGGTCTGCATCATGCCGTCATTTCAGTTGATACAGGGAGATGAAGATGGCCTATTGTTCATAGGGACTTGAGGTGCTCTTACATACCATATCGTAGAATGGTTACAGTACGGGAGTCAATTCGGCCCTTCATGTCCATGCCAGATCTCTGCAAGAACTACTCAGATTGTCCCACTGCCCTCCCTTTTTCCCATAACCCTGCAATATTTCTCTCTTCAGGTAATTATCCAATCATCTTTTGGAAGCTGTGATTGAATCTTCCTCTGTTACATTCCCAGGCAGTGCATTCCAGAACCTAAGCCCTGACTGTGTGACATTTCCTCATGCTGCCTCTTGTTCTCTCACCAATCTCCTTAAATTGGCTCAGAGGACCACAGTCTAGAGGTTTCGTATTCCTCAAATGTTGGTTCATCCTTATACATAGACAGATAAACTTCACAGGTAGCTGTAATGTACCCATATTCAGGTCCATTTTTAACTAAGTATTGACCACAGAATCCAATACTGTATACATTTTTCTGCATTAAATTTCATCTGCCATGTGTCCATCCGTTCTAACATCCTGTCTGTGCCTTCTTGAAGTTTACCATTATTCTCTTCACAAATCACAATACTCGTTAGTGCCATCAACAAATTTCAAAATTCTGCCCTTAAATCCAAGTCAAAGTCATTAATATGGCTCTAGAATGAATCTGATATTAATGCCTCTTGGGAATCTCACTCTATCTTTTTCCACTTGGTGTGGAATACCAGCAGAAAGCTTTTGAATTTCCTTTTATGTTAGCTGCCAATCTTTACTCATATTTTCTCTTTGCTTCTTTTATTTAATTTCTTTTTACTTTTTCTGAAGTTTCTTTATTTAGCATGGTTCTCACTTCTATTAACAACTTGATATTTATTATATGTACACTGTTTCTGCTTTATCTTGCACCCCATCTCTTTCATCATCCAGGGAGCCTTGGTTTATTTGCCCTACCTTTCCCCGCTGTGGAAATATTCTTTGATTCTACCCAAACCATCTCCTGTTAAAGGCAGCCCATTGTTCCATTACAGTTTTGCCCATAAATCTTTGATTCCAATTTACCTGGGCCAAATTCATTCCTGCCTCGCTGACCCAATGAATTGTTTTGACTCTGCATTGCATCATTCTTTCCCAGAGCTAAGCTAAACCTTATGATGCTGCCAGTCACTTAAATATTCCCTCCTGTAATTTGATCCATCTCATTCTGCAGAATCAGATCCAGTAACGCCTTCGTTTTTGTTGGGCTGGAAATATTCTGATGTAGGATATTCTCCTGAATACACTTCAGAAACGTTCTGTCCTTCACACTATTACTATCCCGATCTACATTTGGATAATTGAAGCCCCACACAGAGCATGGACCTGACAGAGAGGAGTGGCAGCAATTGCCTAATCGGTTTTAAATTTTGTACTTAAGTCTGAAATGATTCTTTTTACTTAAATTGCATGGGTGGCTGTCAATACTAGGCCTAAGACATCATTGAGCATGGACTGGACTTTTGTTCCAAACAGTCAGCCTGCTTTTTGCTGATATTGCTCAGGACACCTTGCTCCCCTCTAAATAATGTAACAGGATCTTATGTTCACTTGAGCAGGCAGGTGGAATTTCAGTTTGACATCTCATCCGAAAAACAGTAACCTTACTAACACAACTCTCCTCCTGCAAGGCACTCAATCTTGCGACGTGAATAACACTGCAAAGACCAGCATTTATTACCCACTCCTTAGTTGTCCGTGAAATGGTGCTGCTTGGCTTCTTTCTCAAACCACTGCAAGCTTTATTTGGTTAACATGTTCTATCTCTGCTGCTAGGTAGGGAGTCCCAAATTTGTGATGCAGACTTTTCGTTTCAGCCGAGAGATTCGGTAAAAAGTAGCAGCTCATTAGGAGCAGTGATCCTTTTAATCATAACTGAACCCCCAACATTCCGTAATATGTGCAATTGAGTTTTAACCCAATTTTGTTATCAAAGTGGCCCTGTTTCTTTAAGCTGTGATGTATGTTACAGTTGGAATTACCAAAAAACAATGCCAAGTTTGAAAATAATGTTTTTAATATAAAAGCCATTTGCATTGTAATGCCTGATGCCAGCTGGAAATTGTCACTGCAGACTTTTAAAAATTGAAATATTAAACATATCTGATGGCCTTATTCAGGTGTGAGATAGGAATTTGTGTGTCTATAAGATGGTGCTACAGAATATCATTATATGTTTGGCAGAAAATTTGTTGCTTTATTTCAGTTATTCATTAAACAATCCTTATACCCAATGGAAAGAGTGGGTGCTGGCCTTCTAGGAGTGAATTAATCCGGTTCACCTTAGTTTAATTTAAATGCAATGGTACTAGTGGCTCTTCATTCATCTTAGCCAGGTTTGATTAATGTGGTTTACTTGTATAAGCAAAGATGATGGGACCTGCTGACTTTTAAAGCTGTGTTTTCCTCTGTTTCAGTGAGAAAATTCAATACTTTTTCCACTGTAAATGAAGAAAATTTCCTTCACCAAGCAGCCATTGTTTACTAAATTCATTTGAAAATAAGGATGATCCTTCTGGTTCTCAAGCATTCACGCCCTCTACCACCAGCACACAATGGCAGTAGTGTGTACCATCTATCAGATACATATCAAAAGCAACAACACTCTTTTGACAGCAAATTCCAAACTGGTGACTTCTATAACCTGAAAGATGAGCAGCAGAGGCATAAAAATACAACATTCTTAATGCAGAGTGCAGCAGGCAGGCCTGAATCCATCTCCTTGCCTGCTCCAAACAACAAATTCAAATTTAATCCAATTCATGGCCCCCGCAGGAGAGACAAACAAAGTCCAAGATAACAAGATAAGGCATTGTACCGCATCTTGGGCTTGATCTATCACTTGATCTTAGCCAAAAGGCTGAGAAGCACACTCTTCCTGGGTAAGCATGGTTTCACCCCTGCCAGGTAATCGCTTGCAAGTTCCTGTCTCGATATCACCTATCCTCCATTGTTGCTACATCTGAAACCTTAAACTCCTTTTCTCACTGAACTGGACGTTACAGAATATTGCACTCCTTCCTTCCTCACTCTCTGCAGCAGACAGAATAGCGATGGTGTTAGGATAACTGACCTCTTAAGGGCCTCAGTAAGCCCAAGGGCAGGCAGGCTGCCTAATGCTTCCCGCTTACTCGATAAATTTAAGACAAGTTAGTTTAAGTTTATTTATTATTACTGTCACAAGTAGGTTTACATTAACACTGTAATGAAGTTACTGTGAAAATCCCCTAGTTGCCACACTCTGATGTCTGTTCGGATACATAGAGAGAATTAAAGCATGACCAATGCACTTAACCATCAGGTCTTTCAGACTGTGGAAGGAAACTAGACTCCATACAGACAGTGACCCAAACTGGGAATGGAACCCAGGTCCTTGGTGCTATGAGGCAACAGTGCTAAGCACTGTGCCATCGTGTCTGCTGGCCAGGCAGTGGGAGGCCAGCCACTGAATTTTAAGTCCAACCTGCCTTAAAACTCACTGGCAAGCCAATGTAAAATCTAGCCACAATGCGTGCACTCAGACCACATGGAGTGCAGCAGTTCAAGAAGGAGGTTCACCACTATCTTCTGGGCATTTTGGGATGGAGGATAAATGCTGGCCATTAACAAACAAGAAGAATTTGAATGATTTGGGCTGCTTACTTGTGAACTTTTCATTTGTCAAATTGTGTACAACTGACCTTGAACTACTTCTGAAGGTCAGCCTAGATTCACAGGAAGCTCATAACCTGGATTAGGCTTGTTGGCTGAGAGGATTAGGGTTCTGTGTATTTCCAGCTTATAAAGAGGCTGCATATTTGCTGTTTATCAATGAGGAAACAAGTGGCCAGGAAGAATCCTGATGAGATAACTGGAGAACATTGCCAAACACTCCCTTGAATAAGATGTCATGTTAGAGGAGATGAAATCTGGGAAAGAAGAGGCCCTATCACAGGGGTGGAAATGGCCCAAAAGGATAAAGCAATGTCCAGCGCACAAATGGCAAGGACATATGTGAGGGAAGTCCTTTATAGTTTCGACTCCGTAAAGGCAAAGTTATTCAGCTTGGATCAAGTAAATGAGCGAAATGCACAGACCACAGAGTTTCCTTGCATCTTTAAAATCTGACCGAATCTGTAAATTAAGCCATCAGTAAACATGGCATATTCTGAATTTCACATGTTACTGTGTTATATTTTAATTTATATTTGGGAATCTAAGCTCACAAAGTAAATTAACAGCTTAACATTGCATTCAATTCTGGTGGCCACATTACAGGAAGGATGTGGAGGCTTTGGAGAGGGTGCAGAAAAGGTTTACCTGGATTAGAGGGTATGAGTTATTAGGAGAGGATGGACAAAGTATAGATTTTTTTCTCTGGAGCAGTGGAGGCTGAGGGGAGGCCTGACAGAAGTCTATAAAATTATGAGGGGTATCAATACGGTTGAAAGAATTTTTTTTTCCAGAGTTGAAATGTCAAATACATGGGGGTATACACTTAAAGTGAGAGGGGGCAAGTTTGAAGGAGACGAAAAGGGCCAGATTTTTACACAGCGGTAGGTGTCTGCAATGCTTTGCCCCAAGGGTGGTGGTGTAGGCAGATACAACAGGAGCATTTAAGGGGTTTTAGACAAACGCACAAATATGCAAGGAATAGAGGGATATGGACAAGGGCAGGTAGAAGGGATCAGTTTAATCTGGCGTCATGTTCAGCACAATATCATGGGCTAAAAGGCCAGTTCCTCTGCTGTACTGTTCTATGTTCTATAACACAGTGGAATTAGCCAGTGAAGCCCAGATCCTTTGAGTGAATTAAAAATAAAGAATGAAACATTTCACTCACAGGCAGGATGCTCAAAAACTGATTGTAAGATCACATGTTACCAAAGTCTCATCCTCTGGGACCAACTAACAGGGAATTGATGGTACATTTGTCATGCCTTTCTAGTCGAGGTTAGGAAATCAAGGTGAATGAGGTCAGGAGCTCCCAGGTGAGATCCCACACTGGTAAGAACCAGATTAGAAACGCTAAAGTGTATTGTGAAGTTAGCCTAGACCCTAACTTTAACATTTGATTTTGGAATTTGGATGAGCATAAGGTGTTTTGATTCAAATGATCCCCTATGAAGCTTTTATCAAAACAAACTCTATTTAAGAACAGAAATAGAATATAATAAAATAAATTAGCATAACTTCTACCGATTACAATAATTAAACATGAAGAAGTATAATTCTTAACAGCTAGCTATCTCTATTGTTTATAAACACAACAGAGGAATAAATCCCTTCTTTAGAACCAGTTAGCACAGAAAACCAAATATGCTTACATGGTGCCAGATTTCTAGCCTTTTGACACATCTGGAGACACTTGTCTTCTAATTCCCATGCAGGTACTTCTTGAGAAATCTCCACCCCAAGGCAGTCGAATCTCAAAGAAAGAGGCTTATGTCTTGGCAGATTCCAGTCTTCACGTCAGATAGGGCAAGAGATACAGAAAAAGCAACTTTAAAGATCCCAAAAAGCACACTGCCTTGAGTCCTCTGTGAAAGCCTGGCCCCACCCAATCACATGACTTTACCTGTCAATCAACCTAATCAAGCCCCACTTTGAAATAACAAAATAACAGAACAGTGCATTAGTTCAGATTACAGCAAACATTGTAGAAATTAAGATTAATTGTTGCAGTACAGTGCTGCTGGATCCAGACAAAATGGCTCTGAGTGCATAGAACAGATCCTGTACAACAAACATGACTAAAATACATTTCTTAAAGGCATGATATCATCACAGCACCTGGAACTTTGGTTATTTAGTGTCACTCAATGCACCTTTTCAAACAGAAATTTTTCAGCAGGAATATCCATGCTCATTGTCAGCCCCTTGTTTATGGACAGGCTTTCTCCTCCTGTCCCAGCTCCATAGTTAGACTTTGCTGGGTGATAAAGTTGAACAGGATGCAACAGAATGTGGTACAAGACACAAGTGAGGCTATTGTAAGACCTCTACAGAAATTTGCTTGGAGATCTGAACTTCAAGATACTTCTATTGCATTCGATGATGTTCTTGGTGATTCCATGAAGTTTGTTGTGCCTTTACTGCACTGTTGCTTGTTGTTGTGCCAGTAGAGCCCACATTCGCCTAAATGACAAATGTGGGCCCAAATTCCTGTGAGAGTCAGGAAACAAGATTATTGCTGGTGAGATACAGTCATAAATAGAGTCACGGAATCATTGAGATATACAGTAGGGAAACAGGCGCTTCACCCCAACTCGTACATGCCAACCAGGTTTCCTAAACTGAACTAGTCCAGTTTGCTGTGTTTGGCCCATATCCCTTCAATCCTTCCCTATCTATGTACCTGTCCAAGTATCTTTAAAATGTTGTAATTGTACCCGTTTTCTCTGGTTGCTCGTTCCATATACACATCACCATCTGCGTAATAAAGTTGCCCCTCATGTCCCTTTTAAATCTTTCCCCTATCACCTTAAAATTATGGCCTCTGGTATTAGACTCCCCTACCCTGGGGAAACCACCTTGGCTATTCACATTACCTATGCCCCTCATGATTTTAAAAATCTCTGCAAGGTCCCCCCCCCATCCTCTTACGCTTCAGGGAAACTACTCCCAGCCTATCCAACCTCTCCTTATAATTCAAATCTTCCTGCAGCTGTATAGGGCATTGGTGAGGCCGCAGCTGGAGTACTGTGTGCAGTTTTGGGCGCCGCACCTGCGCAAGGATATTTTGGCCCTGGAGGGAGTGCAGAGGAGGTTTACTAGGCTGATACCGGAGTTGAGGGGATTGAGCTATGAGGAGAGGCTGAATAAACTAGGCTTGTACTCGTTAGAGTTTAGAAGAATGAGGGGAGATCTCATTGAGACGTATAAGATGATGAATGGGATGGATAGGATAGAGGTGGAGAGACTCTTCCCGCTCAAAAAAGACAGTAGGACTAGGGGGCACAGCCTCAAGATAAAGGGGAGGCGGTTTAGAACGGAGTTGAGGAGGAACTTCTTCACTCAAAGGGTGGTGAATCTCTGGAATTCTCTGCCCGTTGAAGTGGTGGAGGCTGCCTCGCTAAATATTTTTAAGAAGCGGGTTGATGGGTTCTTGATAAGAGAGGGGATTAAGGGTTATGGGGAGAGGGCGGGAAAGTGGAACTGAGCCACAACAGATCAGCCATGATCTTATTGAATGGCGGGGCAGGCTCGAAGGGCTAGATGGCCTACTCCTGCTCCTATTTCTTATGTTCTTATGTTCTTATGTTCCAGTCTTGATAACATCTTATATGCACCCTTTCCCGTTTAATAGCATCCTTCCTATAGCAGGACGGCCAGATCTATACACAGTGCTCCAAATGTGGCCTTACCAATGTCTTGTACAGTTGGAACATAATGTCCCAATTCTTGTACTCCATGCTCTGACCGATGAAGGCAAGTGTGCCAAATGTCTTCTTCACCATCCTGTCTATCCGTGATGCCACCTTCAAGGAACAATGTATCTGCATCCTTAGGTTTGTCTGTTTGGCAACACACCGCAAGGTCTTACCATTAACTGTGTTAATCTTGCCCTAGTTTGTCTTACCAAAATGCAACACCTTACATTTATCTGAATTAAACTTCATCTGCCATTCCTCAGTCCACTCAGCTAGTTGATCAAGATTCCATTGTAGTCTTAGATAAACTTCTTCATTGTCCAGTACATAATCAATTTTGATGCCATTCGCAAACTTATTAACCATGCCTCCAATATTCTCATCCAAATCATTTATATAAATGACAAACAATAGTCAACCCAACACCGAACCGTATGGCACCCTTCTGGTTACAGGCCTCCAGTCTGAAAAACAATCCTCTACCACCACCGTCTGACTCCTACTGCCAAGCCAATTTTATATCAATTGTCCAATTCTCTCTTGATCCCATGTGATTTAACTTGCTGACCAATTTACCATCTGGGTACCTGGTCGAAGGCCTTGCTAAAGCCCACGTAGACAATGTCTACCTCACTGCCCTCATCTTTTTTTTTTGGTCACCCCTTCAATAAACTCTATCAATTTTGTAAGGTATGATTTTCAATGCACAAAACCATACTGACTATCCCCAATCAGTCCTTGCCTTTCCAAATGCATATAGATCCTATCTTTCAGAATCCCCTCCAACAACTTACCCACCACTGATGTTAGGCTCATTGGTCTGTTGTTCCCTGGCTTTTCCCTGCCGTATTTCTTAAATAATGGCACAACTTTTGCCTCCCTTCAGTCTCCTGGTATCTCATCCTTGGCTGTCAATGGTACAAATATCTTTCCTGGGACCCCGCAATTTCTTCCCTCGCTTCCCACAATGTCCTGGAGTACACTTGATCAGGTCCCAGGATTTATCTACCTTCATGCATGTTAAGATCTCCAGCTCCTCTTCTTCCGTAATGTCAAGACATCAACGTTTAGTTCCCTGTGTTCCCTATCTTCTATGATTTGTAATATTAAATGAAGCTTTTATACGATATATCTGAAAAAACTTTAAGAGGTAGTGCTGTGGTAAACAGGTGGAGTTATGGTGATGCCGATTTCTGTCTTGGCTTGTTTCTACAGGCCACTCATAAACGAAAGCGTATCACAAGTCTTTATTATATTCACACTTTGAGTTAATAATCCAGTGGACCCCACCAGATGGCAGCAGCAGCTAGGGCTGTCATCCATACTCTGCCAGACTTGCTGCTAGTGCAAAGCCCTGTTAGCACACAGGGGAAATATAGATTTTGAAGAGTTACATATTTTCAGAAAGAAAAACAAAGGAAAACCAGCCTCAATTGGAGTAAGATGAAAATCTTTGGCACATACTAAACTCTATCCTTACTAATATGCCTGTCATGATAATGCCAAAATCTACCAGACCCCAGAGAATTAACATCGAAATTCTTATCAGTGCTTTCACCCTAATGACCTCCGGCAGCCTGATATCCGTTGCAGTGAGCTAGTCCTTTTTCTTCACTGGTCCAGCAGCGCTCACTGTTCCAAGCAGTAAAGCGCTTGTCTGGAACTTTCTTCCTGAACTACTCTGTCCACTAATTCCAAGCTTTTAGGCATTGTTCCTTTGACCTCGTCTTGGCACCTCCAATCTTTCCATTAGCCCTTTGCTTTCACCTACTCAGCGTCCACTATTTTTACTCCTGTCCTGTGGATCAGTCTGAGCCTTAGTTTCCTATGAGTTGCACGATAGAAATATAAGTGGTCGATCGTTCTTGCATGCAGCAGATAGGGTTATTACCCTTACTTCGTTTACAATGCATTACTTGAGGACAAAGTGTTCTCAAACACCAGGGCAGCAATTTTCAAGTCAGTCAGTATTAGGACTTGCCGCTGAGCAAAAATAATTGTCATGTCCATTAGTGCTTTTCTAAAAGACTGTCAGTAAAGCATAAATTAAGCCAGTATCTTCTTCTGTCAATGGTAATGGAGAATACTGCTGCCAAAGATGGAGAGGAAGCCCAGCACTGAACTGCAAGCGCTCAATATATTTATTTTTTTAAAGCCAAAAACAGCTGCTCCTAGCTGTGAATTAGCATGGCTGCAGTCCATTCAGAACATTAGTACAGCCATTTGGGTTGGCATTATTTCTTAACTATTTAATTCACTATACACATCCCGGCAGGGGCGGCATAGTGGCACAGTGGTTAGCACGGCTGCCACATGGCTCCAGGCACCTGGGTTCAATTCACAACTTGGGTCACTGTCTGTGTGGAGTTTTCACATTCTCCCTGTGTCTCTGTGGGTTTCCTCCCACAGTCCAAAGATGTGAAGGTTAGGTGCATTGGCCATGCTAAATTGCTCCTTAGTGCCCCAGGATGCGTAGGTTAAAGGGATTAATGGGGTAAATATGTGGGGTTATGGGAATAAGGCTTAGTGGGATTGTTGTCACTGCAGACTCGATGGGCTGAATGGCCTCCTTCTGCACTGTAAGGATTCTATAAGATGTTCAGGCTAAGTTCAAATTATCCAAATTACCAATTTTGGAAACATGGGCATACGTGACACATTCCTCCATCTAACTCAGAAAGTTATGGGTTCAACTCCCAGTCGAGACATAAACACAATGTGCAGTCCCTGAGACTGTTTTACAGTATCTGCCATTTCATTTTTGCTGATGTGACTATTTTTTTAAACTATGCTTTTGTAAAACATCTATCTTTCAACGGATTTATTCTTTGTTTCATGCATATCACCCAGTGAAGATGTAACAATCATAGAACCCTCACAGTGCAGACGGAGGCCATTCGGTCCATCATGTCTGCACCGATCACAATCCCACCCAGCTCCTATCCCCATAGCTTCACGTATTTACCCGACTAGTCCCCCAACACTAAGGGGCAATTTTTAACACGGTCAGTCCACCTAACCCACACATCTTTAGACCGTAGGAGGAAACTGGAGCACCTGGAGGAAACCCATGCAGACACAGAGAGAATGTGCAATCTCCACACAGCCAGTGACCTAAGCCACAATTCAAACCCGGGTCCATGGCTCTGTAAGGCAGCAGTGCTAACCACTGTGCCACCGTGCTGCCCCCAGAAATCTTAGCTGGGACACCTGGAGGATTTCCCTGCCTTATCGGAATAGTGCGATGGAAATATTTACATGGTGGCACGGTGGTATAGTGGTTAGCATTGCTGCCTCACAGCATCAGAGGCCTAGGTTTGACTCCCTCCTAGGGTCATTATCTGTTCAAATTCTACACATTCTCCCCATTTCTGCGTGGGTTTCCTTCGAGTGCTCTCTACAATGGTGGAGCATATTTGTGGGTTGTATCAGGGGATGCAGTTCAGTAACCATTGAATTGCTGTAAAGCAGTTTCCACTTTCCAACGATGCAAAGTGAGGGAAGGCCTCTGAATTCAGGGTGCTGAACTGACTATAGGCTGAAATCTGAAGCAGGGTTGGGGTAATTGTTGTGGTGGAGAGTAGGGTATGGAAGTGGCTGGGGAATCAGGGCTGAGATGGCACTGTTCTTTCATTGACCTGTGTTCTCATTTAGTGAGGTTGGAAAATCACGGCTATATCCTTATTTCCTGCTCTCACTGTGAGGGCACATTCCTGGCAAAGCAGTATTATCAGCAGAATTTTCTGTATTGTAGATGAATTGTGGTGATGGGCAGGAGAGTGGGCGAGTTTCCCACTGTTTGGCGGGATAGGTTCCAATGCCTTATCTTCTACTTGAAAACGGATTAATTATGCATCAGCAAGCTACTCATTGAATCATGTGATTTGCTAGGCACTGACTTGTCCGGCTGCCATCACCTTAAGAGGCTGAGGTTCCTGGCGCCATATATAAGCTGTGTCCAAGCACACATTGCCTCTCTGGGCACTGTATGACCCTGCCTGAGTCCCACAACCATCTCTCTCCGGGCAAAAGGCAGCCCTACTGTGACCCATAACCACCTCTCTGGTACAGTAATATCCTGCCTGTGCCTCTCTCATACAGTCTCTCTGAGTACTGTATGACCCGCCTGTGCCTCACAACAGTCTCTCTGGATACAGGGCAGCCATGCCAGTGCCCCACAACAGTCTCTGCAGGCGTGGTCCACCCTGCCAGTACTCTAAAACAGTCTCTGCGAGTATGGTGCCACCCTGCCCACCCACCCCCACCCCAAAGGTAGGCAAATGCTACATATGCGCACCTCAAAGTTGTGAGTGAAATGAACAGGAGGAGATCTTGTTTCCAGTGAGTTATGATTTAAATAAGCACCCCTGAAATTCCATCCTTTATTGCCCATCCATAGTTGCTTGTAAAATGAACTGCCTCCTTGTAGCCCCTGATCCATGTCAGGAACCTTATTTGCATGTATTAGTTGGTCAGGTGTACTGTCAGGGATGCACTTAGCAGTGACGTGCACATCCCATTAATGAAAATGAAAGAAAGTGGGGAAGTCGACCGGACGTTCAGCTACCGTCAAAGTACTCAGGGGAAAATTCCAACTTCTTTTCCCACAAGTGGATATCCAACTTCTGACTTCATGCCCAATTTTGAGTTAGTGCCTGGCTTGATTCCCATTGCTGGCAGGAGTGGGAAACCCATCACCTTATCTCTGACTCTCACTCCTCTCTTGTGAGGCTGCATCTCTGGATGACATGGACTGAAGTGTTCTCATTTAATCCCCGGCCCCCACACCTCTAATTGAGTGAGTATCCCTGAAAAACGAGGCCTGGAATGTTACCACCGTTCACGCGGCAGGATTTTCCCATCCCACCGCGGCGAACGGAGATTTGGCTGGGCACCAAATTCTCTGATCTCAAGCAACGGGAGTGTGGTGTGAACAGCTGGTAAGATCGTGCCCTGTGGCTATTATCCTCCATTTGATTCACAATCCCATTTTATACAGTTACACTCACTCAGTTCTTCCTCATAATTCTCAAGTGGTTTCAAGTTAAGTTGTAAAGGTGTTCAGAGAGGCCATTGGTCTTCACAAAGAATTCATGACTGAAAGCAGGACCTTATTCTATCTTTTAAGAATGTGGGCACTCTCTGTACCCCCACACCCTGTTGACTCACTTCAAGCTTAACCAATATGAGCATAGCCAGTGGAGCTGTGATAGCATTAATCTGCATCTTCAGCAAGGAAAATAAGCAGACGATTTATTTACTCTTCCCTGCTCACCAGTCAAGCTTCTCACAGGCGAGAATCACTGCTGGTTTCCACCACTGGAGACCAGATATGAGGGCCTCGCTGGGGGGGATCACAGGCCATTGAAGCCATTGGATGGTTGGGGTCGGGGTCAGGGCTGCGCAGTGCCTTTGGGGCAGCGCAAGTCTGGCAGTGCCTGCCTGGCAACCTGCCATTACCCTCAAAGCACTCTGGGACTGCCCACTAGGCACCAGAACTGTGCTGGGGTAGTGCAAAGGGGTGGGGCCTAAGTGGGGCGGAGCCTGAATGTGGTGGAGCTATAATGGGGGAAGGGGACTCCGCAAGGGTGGTGATCAGGGTGGGAGGCGGGGGGAACTCTGCTGGGGTGGTGATCAGAGAAGGAGGAGGGAGCTCTGCAGGGCTGGTGATTGGGTTGGGAGAGAGCTCTGCAGATGGGGGTAATCGGCAGAAGGGGGGGTCCCTATGTCTGTGACGCAGGATGGGGGGTGTGGTTCCCAGTACACTGGACTGCCTGTGCAATGGTGCCCCAAGGGCTCAGCATCCTCCTGCCCCAGTGAGCTCTGGCTCTGCCCCACACCCTGAACTCTTCGCCGTTGGCAAGAATCGCACCCTGGCACAGGCCCTTTTTTGCACCAAGTGCCATAAGATTGCGACTTGCAGCTTGCTTAAAAAGCCAGAACGATTCCACCACCACCACCCCTCACAGCCCTCCTCTCCCCCAGCACTTAGAATTTTTTTTATAAGATCGAGCCTGGCATCACAATAGGATTTGGGGAAGAGAGAGAATTAGCTCAGATTTCTCTGCCGTTCATGCCCGCCACAGCTGCCAGCAATACTGGAGAATTTGGCATTCAATCCAATCTCTATTCATTGCAGTGGGACCGGAGAACCCCAGCTGCAGGCAAGGTAGGAGAATCCAGACCTGTGTGATGAATTGTGTTGGGGGATTGATGTCAGTTCATGTTGTGTTTTACAGCCTCAATGAATACAGGAGCTTCAGACCTGCCTTTGGGTCATTTAAAGTACATCACGATGTCTTATCAGTCCAGGGGTCAGGTTAAAATGATTGTTTCCACTAACAGACCTGGTAATTCAGATTTCCCATTCATCCACAGAATGGGAACACACTCTTCCTGGGAAAAATGGAGCAACGGACATCAAAAGGTGGCACGGTGGCACAGTGGTGTGCAAGAGACCTGGGTTCATTATAGCCTTTGGTCACTTCTTGTGTGGAGTCTGCACATTCCTCTGTGTCTGTGGGGTTTCCTCCGGGTGCTCTGGTTTCCTCTCGCAGTCCAAGATGTGCAGATTAGGATGATTGGCCATAGTAAGTTGTCTCTTAGTGTCAGGGGGATTAGCAGGGTAAATAAGGGGAGTTATGGGGATAGGGCCTAGGTGGGATTGTGGTCGGTGCAGACTCGATGGACCAAATGGCCTCCTTCAGAACTATAGGGATTCCATAATTCTATAAATATAAAAAGCATTTGAGAAGCCTGTACTTACCAAAGAGATACCCCACACTGACACCCCATAATTTGGTTCCCTGGATCATGTGACCCTTACTCTGCAGATTGATCATTAAATGAACAATTGCCACAGGTAGCCAACCTGCCACCATTTTGAAGCTTGGGATCTCATCTTACACGGATCCAGTGAGCAATGAGCAAAAGCTGCAGGTGTGTTGGAACTCTATGGTCGCAGGAAAGCTGGGTATCTCGTCCACAGAGCTAATTTGGCCCTGAGTGGGGGTGTAAGGGGACCCAAGAGAGGGCTATTGCCATGGGCCAGAGTTTCCTTTTCTGTGGCCAGGCAAGACTTTGCAATTGAGAGAAGTTGAGAATATTTTGTGCTCCTTATCTGAGGATGCTGATTTGCATGTTTTTAGAGTATAAGAGTTGGAATATTATGGTGAGGTTGTATAAGACATTGGTGAGGCCAAATTTAGAATATTGTGTGCGGTTTTGGTCACCTAATTACAGTTAGGATATTAATAAGGTTGAAAGAGTGCAGAGAAGGCTTACAAAGATGTTGCCGGGACTTGAGAAACTGAGTTATAATGAAAAGTTAGGACTTTATTCCCAGAATCATAGAAGAATGAGGGGAGATTTGATAGATGTGTATAAATTATAATGGGTATCGATAGAATGAATGCAAGCAGGCTTTTTCCACTGAGGCTAGGGGAGAAAAAAACTAGTGGACATGGGTTAAGGGTGAAGGGGGAAAAGTTTAAAGGGAATATTGGGGGGGTTCTTTACACAGAGAGTGGTGGGAGTGTGGAATGAGCTGCCAGATGAAGTGGTAAATGTGGGTTCACTTTTAACATTTAAGAAAAACTTGGACAGGTACATGGATGATAGGGGTATGGAGGAATATGGTCCAGATGCAGGTCAGTGAGACTAGGCAGAAAAATGGTTCGGCATAGCCAAGAAGGGCCAAAAGGCCTGTTTCTGTGCTGTAGTGTTCTATGGTTCTATGGTTCTAGATGCTATCCATAAGGAGGCAAGCAAGACCCATTAAAAGGCCACTTCTAAGATGATGGTGGTCAGAGCACCAAGGTAAATGGGACAGAGAATGGCTAATCCCAATGGACCACAGTCAAAATTTGCTCCATTTGTTCCCAAGCATTGCCATTTGGTGCTGTCATATTATCACAAAACTTCTATAACTTCAACCTTGGTATCTGTAACAAAATACTTGCTGCAGATTTTATTTGAAATGCTCTGGGGGGGTTTTATTGTATCCCATGAAGGATTCTGACTCTGTTCAAAACCAAAAGCTAATGAATTAAACAACACCAAGACAAGAGTTCTCAAAATGCATTTTATAAAATCAACCCTGGAAAAAGTGGGAAATTTATGACTTCCACTGACTGCCCAGAAACAGCTTTAGCAAATCTGTTTCATGGACCTTTGGGGAATGTTAAGTCTCTGGCCTGTTGAATACTTTCCTCATATTAAGTTAAACAGCTTGTAAAATGTATATATTCTCAATAGCTCAATATTTGTGTTTTATGGTTACAGAACAAAAGGGAATGTCAGCATTTTTTAACATTTTAGACAAAAACTGATGTATAGATCTGGAACGTCAGATTATTTCAAAGCACTAATGCTGCTACTGTTTTTTGGTTCAGTATTGAAGTCAAAACTTTTTTAAAATCTCAAAGGATTGTGATGAAATATTGGCCTAGGCAAAAAGAATACACCTGCAAACAGAATAAAACAAGGACAGGGGTCAGGAGACATCACCATCAGCCATTTTATAGGCCTCCATGCGTCTTCCAGGCTAAGTTTTTGACGTAATAAACTCCATGCCAGAAATTGGCGTGGACTGATTGTCATATTAAAATCAGCATTTCAATATGATTAGTGGGTCTGGGACTGAAGTCTCCAGGCCCTCTAGCGTCTCTCTCTCCCGCTGAGAGTGGTTCCTGGGGTTTATGACAGCTTCCTATTAACGAGGTTGGGGGTAAAGGAGAATGCCCCTTGGTGTTGTCAGCCTGGCACCCTGGCACTGCCCAAGGGACACACTGGCACTGCCACTGGGCAACTTGGCGCTGTCCATTCATGCCAAGCCAAGGAATTGCTATCTCTAACAGGAGAAAATCTAACATTCTGGGGGTTTTGTCATTGATCAGAAACCAAACTGGGCTAGCCATATAAATTGAATAACTCACCTCCTCACTCCCCAAAGGCTGACTACCATTTGGAAGGCACAAGCCAGGAATGACTTGAAGGGAACTTATAGGAACAATATAACCTATACTTCCGCCGATCTTATCCTTAAGGTAGTAGAGATTGAAGATTTAGAAGACGTTGTCAAAGGAGACTTGATAGGCATTGTTTTATGAGAATAATTCTATGCGTCCTGCTAATGTGAAAATGGGAGTGTTTCTGTTCAATTTTTTGAGTGAGTTTTCATGCCCAGTCTTGTGCACTCAGTCTTTGAAAATATGGGGCTAGACTCTTTCTAGCTGCAGTAGGCAGTAAACTCGGCTTAATTCGCCCGTCAGCCTGCTGAGGGAGCTTTTGCGCATGTGCAAACCTCTGATTCTATATATGTGCAATTTCAACAGCAGGGGTCTGACAGACAGAGAGAGAGCTGCCAGGCCCCTACTATTGCAGGCAGCCTCACAACTGTTACACTCCTCGCAATCATGGAGGGCCCGCAGCCAATTGCGAGCCCCACACTGCATGGGCATGTAGCCCCCACTCCCCCCATGCCCCCCATGATCCAATTGCCAGCAGAGTGGCAAGGGTCCGCCTCCCTCCTCCCCGATCCAGTCACCTGCAGAATGGCAGCAAGCCACCCCCCAGTCCAATTGCATGTTCTCCCTCGTGTCTGCGTGAGTTTCGTCCAAGTGCTCTGGTTTCCTCCCGTAGTCTGAAAGACATGCTGGTTAGGTGCATTGGCCGTGCTAAATTCTCCCTTAGTGTACCTGAACAGGTGCTGGAGTGTGGCAACCTGAGGTAGGATTTTCAAGCCACGCTTGCCCCGAGGCTGGAAAATCCCACCCGAGTTCAACAAATCTGTGTGTGATCCGCCCCGCCCGCAATTATTCCTGTGGCAGACGGGTGGGACGGGAAAATTCTTCCCTTGGGGATTTTCACAATAACTTTATTGCAGTGCTAATGTAAGCTGACTTGTGACCCTAATAAATAAAATTTCAAACTAACGAGTAGAATCTGAGAAAGAAAGAAACCCTCTGATTGCTCGTGAAGGAAAACATTAAACACAAACAGTTTATAGAAATTAATTGGAGGCTGCCTTGGAGAGTAGATTTTAATGATACCAGAAGGCTCTATGCCATTAGTTAGACTAGATAATTTTATATTGACAGTTCCCAATCTCCCTTTCAATATGTTCATTATTTTTGCTAATTATGGTCTTTGATGGAGCATAAGTAATCAGTTTCTGTGATGAAACGGAATATGAAGCTGGCCAAAGCAGACAGCTGGATCTCCTGCCCATTGCTATTGAATGATTCCAGAGTTCTGACAAACCTTAGTGATCCTTAGTTTTTGGGTGTTTCTTTTACCAGAACTTAAACACACACTTTGGCTTCAGACAACCGAAGTGGGCAAGAAAATTCATCCGTGTGGCAATTGAATTCTGACTCGTGCACAGCTGAGCTTCTTGGATAGGCTGCTTCCTTTGTCAATCCAATTCTCCCTCTCTCCTTGAACTCCACAAATCTCCGGGGCACGACGTGTGGTATTTGCTTCATACCATTTGAAACCTAGAATAATAAAGAGCACTTCTCTTAATGGTCTGCAGTCAGGGCAACCATCAACCTACTGGTTGAAATTCATCTTGTGAAACCGCACTGGCATGGGTGCCAATGCACTATGCCCTGGGGCAGTGTTTGAGATATGCAATTTGACCAAGCAAAGTGATACTTCATTGCCACAGATAATTATACAACATCAAATTTAAATAGGGTTTAAATAGCTTCACGGAATACCAAGCAGACACCAGAGAAATAATTGATGCATTCAGTACAACATATAAACAATGGCCTCTCCAGGAGTAATGCAGGCAGGCTTAAAAAGATAAAAATAAATTAAATTGAACCACGATAGACACCATTCTGAAGACCCTTCAAGGTGTTTTTTTTTCATTAGCATAGTTCAATTAAGAATTTGGGTAAATTGCACAGTCCTATCTGACTGAGGCATGGGGGTGAGGGGGATTGAAGAGAACAGAGAAAGAAAGAACAATCTATAAAACACCTTTCACTAGCTCACAATGTCCCCAAGTGCTTTATGACCAATAAAGTGTTTTTGAAGTGTTGTTAATGTTAAAATATAGAGACAAGGTTCTTTTCCTGTTGTCATTGTTTGTTTGTTTGTATGATACCTGGGAGGCATGGCCATCTTTTACTTAAAATAGCACCACCTGAGAGAGCAGATAGTGTCTCAGTTTGACATCTCACTCGAAAAGGAGCGCAAATTAGAAATTGGACCACGTGAGTCAGAGAATTGATTCCCTGAATCACAATAGCTTCTCCTGTGCACCTTCCACCGAGAGCACAGGATCACTGATTTCACCTCATTGTACTTTGTGATGTTTATTGCATCCACACTGATATTTAATATGTAATTTATACTATATGCGCTCTCCTATTTTAAATTTGTTTTAGCTTTATGTTACTATAAAATATATGTTCCAATTTTCAGTGAGTTAGGTAACTTAGAAGTTTCACTGGCTATAGTCGAACTGTGTGTGGAAAGCAATGGCAAATCAACACAGAAAAGCGGCCAAGAAAGTGAGTCAGAATGAAGCAGACAATGAGCTAAGGTCCTGCCTTCAGGCAAAGCATGCATGAATGAGCTGAACTGCAGGAGCTGAGCAGTAAATTAATAATGGGATCAGAAATAAATGTTGGCCTTGCCAGCAACACCCACATCCTGTGAATGAATAAAAAGCAAAAAAAAAATCCACATAGCACAACAGGTTTCCTGGAAGCACTTCTAAATGAATTTTGTTGCTTTTTAATGTCAGTAATATTCATTCCCTCAAGCTGTTCATAAGCACAAAGGGGTTGATTTTTTGACAGTGCATTCAGGTGGTAAAAATCTATTGACTTTTTTGCACTGCTTTGCTGAGCAATGAGGTATTTGAATTCAAACTTACATTTGCTGTTTTCCGAACTGAACTGACAGGACTCTCGTGAGACATTTAATTATTTTTTCTCTTTTTTTCCCTCTGGCCAGCTCAGAGGCTATGAGTTGAGACTCAACTTGGGAATTGGGATTCAGAGACAGATTTCTTATAAATGGTACTTCTGTTACTGAATTACATAAAGGAATTCTCAGGATTTGCTGCATCCTGAAATGTTAAAAGATTTAATTCACCCCTGTAGGCACTATTGACTCTGCACTCTGAAGCTGGACTTCCAAAGGAGATTCAGTGGAATCTTCAGCTGTTGCAAAAATCACTGCCTCCAGCCTTTACTCTGGAATGTTTTTTGACTATTTATTTGCTTTGTACCTTTAGGTTATTTTAGGACCTTCTTTCAGTTCAGAAGTTTTGTTGAAGTTTCTCTTAGTCTTCCAGCATTTTGGGTTGCTTCAGCATTTTAGCAAGACTGATGTTTCCATTTATCAAAAATAAAAGCCAGAGATTCAAAGACCACCAGATACCGTCATAGTTCTGACCATAAACGATGCTGACTAGCGATCCGGTGGCATCATTCCCATGACCCGTGCAGCAGCTTCCGGGAAACCAGTCTTTGAGTTCCAAGGGGGAGTATGGTTGCAAGGCTCAAGCTTAAAGCTGCTACCATATTAGGAGAGTATTAGTTACAGAGCTGTGTCTCTTAAGGGAGTCCACATAGTCTTCAGTAAGTCTTTGTTAACTCCTAGAACTATTTACATATGCACAGTAAAAATTACAATCTTGGAGTTACCTCCATGTTTTGCCATTTACAAGTTTCTGCCAAATGCTACACTGGCCCCTGGGTCTGGGGTATCACTGCATGAGCAGTACCCTACATTAACCTGTATGTTCCAGACCTTCGTACTACAAATATAAGCCTCAAGCCTGCATCTGTTGCAGACAACAGGTCTAAGCATGAACAAGTCACAGGTCTGCATTGATAGTTATTGTTGATTCTCTTTCCACACTGAGTCGTGCACAAGGCAAACATTCTTCTATTCCCATGGCAATTTTTTCCTGGATCAGGTTGCTAGTCAGTCCCCCTGTTCTGGTAGTAGACAGCATCAAAAGAAAGTGAATTAAGCTGGATGTGGCCTCCTCCTTTTTCACAATAGAAACATGCTGTGCTTATTGGAGCAGAATAACAAAACACATTTATGCTTTAGTTTTGTAAGTGTACTTTTTGATTTGATTTGATATTAGTATACAGTGAAAAGTATTGTTTCTTGCGCGCAAAGCAAACAGTTCATAGAGAAGGAAAGGAGAGAGTGCAGAACATAATGTTAAAGTCACAGTCACCACATCTGGTGGTGTCATCAGCAAGTTTAAAAATCGAGTTGGAGAGGAATTTGGCCACACAGTCATAGATGTATAAGGAATTTAGTAGGGATACTGAGGACACAGCCTTGTGGGGCACTGGTGTTGAGGGTGATCATGGAGGAGGTGTTGTTGTCTACCCTTATTGATTGTGGTCTGTGTGTTAGGAAGCCTAGGATCCAGACACAGAGGAAGGAAATGAGCCTCAGGCCACTGCTATGGCCGTACACCATGTTGCGTATCAAACAATACGCAGCCCCAACTCTGGTTTGTTTGTGAAATACACACCACTCATCATCAGTCAAGAATTTTAAAAAAGTGATTGGAGAAATTCATACTGATTGTCGACTGAAGGTGGAATTAGCAAAACCGATTGAATGGGCCGATGCAATCGACACAGAGGCCGAGATTTTATAGCCCCACCCACGGCAGGAATTGTCGCAGGCGGGATGGAAAATTTGCAAATCAGCCAAAGGTCCATTGACTTCAGGTGGGAATTTCCACAGGACAGGAAGATCCCACCAGCCATAGTCTTTAAATGTCTGATGGCTGGTGATGGTGGTAAGGTGAAGTACAAGGCAAAAAGGACATCCAATATATTCTTGGTCAAGTGAATAACTTCACTCATACGGTGTTAAGTTCAAAAACATCACATAAGTAATTGCAAAACCATTTAACTCAACCGTGGTCCAATTATAGCCCTCCAGCCTTTGAGCCAGAAGTTTTGGGTTCAAATCCTGCTCCTTGAGCTGAAACATCTGGCTGATAACACAGTGTAGTACTGAGGGAATTTGCGCTGTCAAAATGCCATCTTTTTGATAACACCATAACCTGAGGCCCATTCCAGCTCCTCAGGTGGGCACTGATGATCTCATGAAATTATTTTGAAGAAGAAGGGAGTTAATCTGGATTTCCTGATGAATATTTACCCCTCAACAAACATCAGAGAAGCAGATTATCACATTGCTCTTTGTAGGAGTTTGCTGTGTACAAATTGGCTGTTGTGTTTCCAACTTGCAACAGTGCTTCATTAGTTTGAAGTGCTTTGAATCGTAGAAGGTGTAGAAGGAGGCAATTCGGCTCATTGAGTCTGCATTGACTGTCTGATAGAGTGCTTAACTCAGGCCCTCCCCATACCCAATCCTCATAACCCCATACATTCACCATGGCAAATTCATTTAACCGACACACCTTGGGACACTAAGGGGTAATTGAGCATGGCCAATCCACCTAACCTACACGTCTTTGAACTGTGGGAGGAAACTGGAGCACCTGGAGGAAACCCACGCAGACAAGGGGAGAATGTGCAAACTCCATACATCAAGGCTGGAAATTACCTGGGTCCCTGGCACTTTGAGGCAACAGAGCTAACCATTGTGCCACCTTGCCCTCCTTTGGGACTTCCTGAGATCATAGAAGGGAAGTACAATTGTTTCTCTTTAGTAATTGTAGTCATCGCTGCGCTGTAATTAATTAGGGATTGAAAATTTGTCTCCAGGTTGCCTGTAATAATATATCATTATGATTTTATTTACGGATATTTCTAATTGCTACACAAGGGGCAGAGTTTTGACTAGCTTGCACTGAAGTTTCTGCTGCAATCTGCTGAAATTGGCCAACCCAATAAAGATAGCTGAGGTGCAATACATTACATCCAAGTGCAAATCAACTTTCCACAGCTGTTTACACTGGTTTAAAAACATTGCACAGGAATCTGGCTCCATTCACAATCCTAATCACACTTCCCCAGACCAAATTATTTACCTTGGTAAATTTCTACTAAACACACACAAATTGAGCTTACAGTTTTAGGCACATGGGCAAGAATTGGTATCTTTTAGTCCCCTTTTAATCTTAAAAAGGTATTTATTGTTAAGCTGACTAAGTTGTATATCAATGAAATTAACCCTAACCCTACAGTAATTGGAAGGATTGGTGACACCAGTTAGTATATAACAAACCAGAATGGTTTATTTACAAACAGATAAATATACAGAGTACTTCCACGATGTTAACACTTCCAGCTCTGGGATCTACTCTGACTGTAAAAGATCCCCATGCTCATTTCCCATTGGGCAATTAGGTCACATGACCCTACTAATGTATGCCCCTTAAAGGGCCCAGCTACTACAGTTCTGTATAACTTAGTTTCATTCTTAACAATCTAATTGTAGCTAGGAAATAACCCACAATACCTTCCCTTCCTGCTCCTGAACTGTTTACCTCTGGTGTCCCTTCAAGATCACTCTTTGGCTTCCTCCTATTTACACGTTGCTCCTTGGTGGCACCATTTGAAAATACATTTTGATTTTCCACATATATAATGAGAAATGACAGCTCCATCTCAGTAACACCTTTCCCAACAGCTTCTAAATGGTCAGACTGCTTGCTTGACTTCCAATAGTGGGTGAGCAGAAATTTCCTCCAATTAAATATTGGGAAAGCCAAAGCAATTGTCTTTGATCCCCACAACAAGTTCCATTCTCTAGCCACTGATTCCATCTCTGTCTCTTGCAATTCCTTGAGACTGTTTGGAACCATATGTCATGTTTGACTCCAAAGGACTTTCTGACCATGTATTTGTGTTACCTAATTCCACTTGTTTAAGATCACCCCACTCCACGATTATCTCATCTGCAGCTGAAATCCCATCCATGACTTCATTAGTCCAGACTTGACTCTTCCAATACACGCCTGGCGAGCTCCCACATCCTGCCCTCCATAAACTTGAGGCCATCCAATCTCTGCATGTCTCAATTAAACCAAGTCTCATTCACCCATCACCCCTGTGCTTACTGACTTAATTTTGGTCTTGGCTAAGCATGCCTCAATTTTAAAATTCCCCTCTTCCTTTTCAAATCCTTCCACAGCCTAACCCACCTCCTCCATATCTATAATCTCCTCCCATCCTATATCGTTCCGTGATATCTGTACTCTAATTTTAGAACATAGAAACATAGAAAAACTACAGCACAAACAGGGCCTTCGGCCCACAAGTTGCACCAAACATATCTCTACCTGCTAGGCTTACCTATAACCCTCTATCTTACTAAGTCCCATGTACTTATCCAAAAGTCTCTTAAAAGACCCTATTGCACTTAAGTATCCCTGATTTGAATTGTTGCATCAGAGGGTATCTTTCACTGAGGGAGAAGATGGTGGTGTATTGGTAATGTCACTAAACAAATGATCCAGAGGCCCAGGCTAATGCTCTGGGGACAAGGGTTCAAATCCACCAGGCAGCTGGTGGAATTTAAATTCAATGAATGATCTGAAATATAAAGCTTGTAGTGATGGTAATCATGATGCTATCATCGATTGATCGATTGTAAAACTCACCTGGTTCACTAATGTTCTTTGAGGAAGGAAATCTTCCATCCTTACCTAGTCTAGCTTACTGTGACTCCTGACCCACAGCGGTGTGGCAGACTCTTAGCTGCCCTCTGAAATGGCCTAGCAAGC
Source organism: Carcharhinus amblyrhynchos (assembly GCF_965287045.1). Lineage (NCBI taxonomy): Eukaryota > Metazoa > Chordata > Chondrichthyes > Carcharhiniformes > Carcharhinidae > Carcharhinus > Carcharhinus amblyrhynchos. The sequence goes on along the minus strand of NC_137329.1, from coordinate 81,706,443 downwards.
CATTCAGTTCAAGGGCCTTTAGAAATGGGCAACAAATGCTGGCCCTGCTAGTGACACCCCCCCCCCATAGAATAAAGAAAACAAAATTATTTTTGGCTTTGTATTTAGCTGCTAAGCCATGGGGTATTATAATCTTAAACACTGCCAGATTGCGAAGATTCATGCATGATTTTATATTTGTGGTAATGGAAAGAAAATTGAGAGGAAACATGAAACACAAACTGAGCTTGCACTCCATTGCTCACTGTCTAAAGCTGGAAACTGATTCCTGACAAACACTGACAAGTTGTTAAACATCTGAAGAGCACTTTATTTTAGTTAGTAGAGCTTTATAAAATGAGATAAAGGTCTGGACTATGCAGCTGGATTCTATTTGACAGGGTGTCTGGAGTGTGGTTAAAATGGATAGTGTTGTAATCTCATTCATATTCGATATTGATTCTTCTTTTATCAAATAAATGGAGATGGAGGGCAAAGGTTACTGGATATGTTCTTCTGGGATGTTTTTGTTATTTAAAATGCTGAGTTGGGCTTTGCTAATGAGAATAAAGTTACCGGCAAATGAAATTACACTATTGGCAGTTTCGGGGATATGTCTTCCCAAGGCACAAGGAAGGGCTTGCCTGACTGCAAAAGTTAGCCCCTCACTCTACTTCTGGTACACTTCAAGTGGCTCGAAAATGGATGCTAACGACTGGGCCAGATGCACGAATAGCAATGAGGGGCGGTGGATGGGAGGGAGACAGAATGTGTGATGGTGTGGCAGCTCTTCAGGACCCATTGTTTACACTTAAAAAGGAGTGCTCAGTCCTGTGTTTCTGTTACAGCTGAGATGAATTCAGGGGAGACTGAGGAGAACGGGGCAATGCAATTGAAGCACTGATGAAGGAAGTATAGCAAAGAGATATGCGCTGGTGGAGAGAGAAAGAGGGAGTGAGAGAGAGTTGGTAATGTTGCTCAGGAGTTGAAGCTTTAATGTAATCAGAAGGAGGCCCAAAACAAGCATATAATCAGTTGCATATTTTATTAATATTGGGAGGTACAGATGGTACAAAACTGAAATGAAAGTGCCATACATAACAAACCACCTTCTCCTTTTTTACACCAATTGAATTAATGTTGCTGGAACTAAAGTTTGAAATAAAAGGACTTGCATTTATAAAAAGTATTTAATTGGCTCCACAGCCAACTAAATACTTTTGAAGTGTAGTTGCAATTATAAGATTGGAAACATGGCTGCCAACCACATACAGCAACCTCCCACCCTGATAATGGCCAGATAATCTGTTTTTGTGGTGTTGATTGAGGGGATAAGTATTGGCCAGGACACCAGGGATAACACCCCTGCTCTTTGTCAAAGTCATACCATGGGATCTTTTGTGTTCACTTAAGAATACAGGCAGGGCCTTGTTTAATGTCTGATCCAAATGACAATACTTCTGACAATGTGGCACTCCTTCAGGGGAGTGTCAGCTTTGATTTGTGTACTCAAGCCCTGTAATGAGACTTGAACCCACTACCTATGGATTCAGAGGCAAGACTGATACTTGGTTGGCACAAAACAGCAAATATATAGTTTGCATTGTTATGTTGACAAGTGTATGTTGAATCTGAACTGCCGCCAGATGTTGCTTACATGTCTTATTGGAATGCACACACACAAAGAGACTAGCCTTTGTGTTAACTGACTGATGGTTACTAAGAAATAAGCACTTATATTTATATAGCACCTACCATATCTGCAGGATAGCCCAAAGTACTTTTACAGCAATTTAAATACTTCTGAAATGTTGTTACTGTTGTAAAGTGGGAACAAGGCAACCGACTTTTGTACAACAGGTTCCGACAAGCAGTTGTGAAGTCAATAGCTGGATCATTTATTCAAGTGTTGGTTGAGACATATCATCCAGGAGACTGTGAAGAACTTACCTTCTCTTCCTTGAATAGAACCATGGGATCTTTTACCTTCACCTGAGAGGATAAATAAAGCCTTGTTTGAACAGTTCTTCTGAAAGATGGTATCTCATCAGTATTGCACTAAAATGTTAGTTTGGATTATTTGTATAAGTCCCTGGACAGTGACAAACCAAGAACTAATATTTCTAGGACCATTTCTCAGTTGCTCAAGAATTTAGCTGTGTTACAACTAGATGAGGAAGTTGCCTTTCTATTCAGCATCTTCAGTTGTTTATAACAAAGATTTTATCATTTCTTCTCCCTGTAGATGCCTTTTTCAATCCAAATGTATTGATTTGTTAATAAGGAGCCAATCAAGCCTAGTTTTCTTTACTCAAAGAAGGAGTAAGTTTAATTGATACTAAACCCAGGAAAAAATGATAAAGACACAATAATACACATACACAGATATCAGAAGTAAGAATGTTAGAGTCCAGTAGAAAGTTAATAACAATACACAATTAAGTCTTTTGCTTGTCTTCAAGGCATAGAATGTTGAACATTGTGATAATTTGAAGTTAATTGGTTTTCTGTAGAATCTCCTCGAGATGATTTTGTTCATTACTGCACTTTATTGAAGATATCCTTTTGGGATGAAAGATTTTTCCTGCTCTTTTCCACCAATGCTTCATAAGATTACCATATTTCTTTCTCCTCCTGTTTCAATATCTTTCTTCCTTTCCTGGACAGAACCAGTTTGAAAACCTCTGTTTATTCCTGGAGGGGAATTTGGTTAACATGCCATGCATTTACTGTTGTAGACCAAATGATCCCATTTTATAATGTTATGTTCTTATGTAAAACCTTGACACATTTCAAGATGTAAATCAACAGGAGATGGTATTTGCTTTGTCCTCCACAAGTGTCTGATCAGTACCTTATCAAACTCTGGGGGGGTTGTGATCTTACCAAAACAAATAAGGGTTCCAGGATGGCAGTGCCAGGGTGCCAGGTTGGAACTACCCTATATGCACTAACTGGCCTTGCCTCATCCACCTAGGGGTCTCAATGGCTTCTTGTACCACTGGTGAGGCCATCACCTCAGGTCCCTGTTGATGGGGCCCATATGTGATCCATGCTGGTGAGGACCTCCACCAATGAGCAGGTAAGGACAAGTAAGCCCAAGTGATTGCAGCTGAGACTCACTAATAACACTTAAATTAACTTGTGAATATTTAAATCAGCAAGTGTCCTTCCGGGTGCAAGGCTGATTTCACTGGCAGAATGGGACAGATAACATTGTAAGAGGTGAGAAACCAGGCGAAATCCTGATGTTTTGCCTCCGACTTGATTTTACTGGCTCACTATGCTGATCGACAGGCATGGTAAGTTGGTAAGATCTTCCCCTCGCACTTTGCATCTTTAATGTCTTCCTTTTAAGAGTGCACCTGTTTGAAGTGAAGTGCCTTCCTTCAGGTGTGAAATTCCATGCAATGCAATTTAGAGAAGTGGTGAACTTTACAGTATCAGCCATCAAGTGACTCATGGCAGCCATTTTTGATCAGTGTCTTTTCTGGTATTTTTTTCAAACCAGGCATTCTTTAAACACTTCAATATGTCTGTGGTTAGCTGCGGAAGGTAGCTGTCAGTCAGTCACAGTTTCCTGTTGTTGTGACAACAAAAATACTGAAAGCATTTTTGTTTATCCTCTGTGAGAATTGCCATCACTGCCCTTACTCAGTCTTACTGTAGCAGCTGATTACTTTAGGGAATATTTCCAATTTCAACAGAGCAGACAAATAGAAGATTAATATCTTCATTTTTCACAAGTGGAATTGAGTTTGCAAATGAGAACAGTGGACTGTAGAGCTGGTTTATATTTGCATATGTAGGTACGATGGAATGCTTAAAGCCACGCTTAGTGTTTAATACATTGATGGGGTTGGGAGCATTTGGGTGGAATCATTCTGTCAGAGTGTAAATAATACAACAGTACATCATGCTTTATTTATGGCATTTAGTTTAATATCTACATAATATGTTTTTTTTATTATCAGACCAACGATTTTCTTGAGGAGAAACTTTAATGTTAAAATGATTAGAGAACTTCCTTGCACATTTTTGGTTTATCCTCTTATCAGGTTTACAAAGCTGAAAATATTAATAACTGAAATTTGTATTTGTTCATGCATCACTGCACTTTTTAAAAACAGTGGAAATAATAAAGCTCTTTGGGATGTTACAATTACATTATGAGATTCTATTTGGGTAATTTGATACACAGTGGAAGAATAGATCAAAGATAGGGCTATAACAGTCCTATTCTAAATGGTTCCATTGCTCTGTTAAAATAGCAATTGTGGGAATGCCATCTTTACATACAATCGATCTTCCAATGCTAATATTTCTATCAACAATCCCTAGGCTAAAATTGTTCAAAGCCATAAATTTGTGGTTAAGATTTGTGCAAGCTCTTCCTTGAGGTGGAGGCAGGGGGTAGGGGGGTGGGTGGTGGGGAAGGTGAGGGGTGGGGCAGGGGGAGAGGTGTTGGGTATGGTCCAGAAGAAATACAGAGGATAGCATTTTCATGTTCCGCCCACCATGGGAATTATAGCGGGCAGGAAAGGATGATGCAAAGGTCTGCTGATCTTGGGTGGGATTTTCTGGTCTTGGGGTGAGTGTGGCTGGAAAATGCCATCCGTTTTGCTGCATACAGAATCTGATCAGCACAGCACGGGAAAGCCAAAATGCTTTTTGAGCTAAGTAACCCATCAAAAGCTGCAGGCTGCTTTTGTTTCCCAGGTAGACAAAATCATTGTCTGATGTACGGCAACACTTTCAAGGCCACGGAATATTCAGCAAGAGGTTCAGGATGTAAAAATTGGGCTGAAACCAATAAATAGAGAAAATTCAAAACTATGTTTTCCTTTGGTAAGAATGAAGTGAAGCATTACCTTTCGATAGCTTAAAAAAATGTGAAGGCTGGCATAGCTGAATGTGTTTAAAAATGCTAATTCAGCTGGTTTAGTATTCCACATAGTGTTTTGAAAACTGCAGGGATTGACACAAAATGGCATTGATTGATAATCCCAGAGTTTGTCTTCTTTGGAAATGAAAGGAAATCAATTTCACATGAACCTGCAGATTCTCTTTTATGCTTTATCATAAGAACTATGACTTTAATTCACCAAGCAACATCCTGTAGGAAATCAAATGCAATATTGGAGAGTTTGCCCTGATTTGTACAGCAGTTATAAACTTCTTTCAGTAACTTTCCATCCCTTCTGGATGTTAGAAATGTCTTTAGCTCATGATTGGCACAACTTCCTTTCATGATCACACACTATTCAGGACGACTAAGGCAATTAAATAATCAGTGTCTCTCAAAGTATTACCTTAAACCATAATTGGCCAATGTGGCATCTAATTATTTGTTTGGATTTTGGTAGGACAGTATGAAGTTGTCAATGAAACATGCGCATCTTGGAAAGAATATAAAAATTATTGTAAGGAATTATTTGATGCTGATGCCAAGCAACCTGGCCAGTTGCTGAAGAGTGATTGACAGGGGGAGTGATAGCCTGCTGGATGAATTTGTGCGTAACTCAGTGTCATGTCTTTGTGACTAATAAGTGGATTTTTAACTAGTGTATTGTATTAATTGGTATTCATAAAAAATCTAGTTACGACTGTGTTTAATTTGGGATCTGAGTGTTGTCTCGTTACTTCTCCTGCCTGAACAGGAAAGAAACATGTCCAGGGTAGGAGATTAAGTCTACAAAATGCTGTAAAAAAATTCTGGTTCATCGATAAATTATAACAGATTCCTCATATAAATATTGACACCTTCCCCCCACCGCCCACCCCCCCAGCCCCGCCCCCGACCAAAGAATGTTTTTCATCTTATGTTTCTACGTGCTGGTGTTCAGCACTCACAGACTAATTGCAAAATCTACATCTGAATTGCACCAACAAGGTGTCTAGCTTGCAACCCCAGAACATGATTTTGGTGTGGGACTTCCAAATCCATCACGAATACATTTATATCTTGGATCGGAATTCAGGATTACGTTCCTCTCGTTGAGTAAAGTTTTAACTTCCCTCTGCCCATTCATTTTTTCAACCTTTTAAAAATTATTTTACACAATTTATTTTCAATTTTGTCGGTTTCAGATTTCATAAAAATACCGCGGCTGCAATTCTTCCAGCCTGCTGCGCTAATTTTTTAGTGCAATGGACTGGGAGAATCCGCAGAGGACGATGCATGGGATTCACACAAGAGTTCACTAGCGTCTCCCAGCGCCGGCAGTGAGGTGGGGGTAGTATTTAAATGATATTTTAAATATTTAAATGCTGTTATCAGGCCCGGGACTGAATTCTCTGGGCCCGCTAGCCTCTCCTACCCCGCCACAATATTTCACTCCAGCATGACTTACACTAACTCCCCAGTTTCGGGGAACCAGTGGCCTGGCCCTGCTGGTGTGAACGGGTGGACGGGGTGCAGGGTGGGGGGGGGGGTGTTAAAAGGGCCTCCCCAAGGGGTTGGGAGGCAGGTGCTTATGTCCCCTGGGCATGGGCCCCTGGCAGTGCCAGCCTGCACCCCCTGGGCAAATTGCCCATCCAAAGGGGCAGCTTGGCACAGCCCACCAGGCATGGGGCAGTGCCGAGGGGGACAGGGCCTAGAGGACGATCAGTGGGGATCCCATTCTGACATTGTGATCGATGCGGGCAGGAAGGAGACCAGTGCTTGGGATGAGCTGGGGGATAGTTTGCTGTGGTCTGTTTGTGGGGACGTCTGCACTACAGTTGGATGGGGGATTGGCACTGTGAGCGGGGTGGGGGGGAGGCTCCTGCTGGGGGGGGTCTGCCAGCGGGGGTGTCTGCTCTGCTGGTTGGGGTGGAGGGGATTAGCACTGTGGAAGGAGCTTGGGTAGGAGTTTGGGGTAGTCTGGGACAAGGGGGAGGGAGGTTTCAGGTTGAGGCTGGCCCAGGAATGGCCAGGGGGGTACCGCGATTGGGCCATTGCGGGGGTCGCGGGCTGGCCAATGATTGAGCTAGCCAGCAAATGGAGGCTGATAATTTGGGGCTACTGTGCATGCACAGAGGCCTGCTGGTCTCAGTCTTGCCAGTGGGAATAGCCTCCCCCCTCCCCGACCCCCAAAATTTAATGAAATTCCCTCTGGTGGCCTCTGTATTGCACAGAGTGTGGCAGATTCTAGTCTGAAGTCCCACTGAAAAACCTAATGTGAATTACTCCAGTTTTCCCACAAATTCAACACTTGGAATTACTTTGGGAGAATTCCACTCATCGAGTTTATTTTTAAAGATTGGATTTTTTTTGTGTACGTGAGATGCATAACATGCAAGTATTCCAATGTACATTCAATCTCATTCTCACATAGCTTCAAGTCTAAAACTCACCTTAATTCCTCATGATTCATCTCCTCCCTCCCTCTGTAACATCTTCCCGTTATAATACTTTTTGCCCCTTGAAACCCTTCACTCCTTCAATACGTATCCTTCCAAGTTATTAGTTATTTATCCCTTCATCGCACCCTTGGTTAAGTGAATTGTGGAGCTCATTATGTATATTGCAAAGGGCCTTATCCCCCTGGGTGGGGACGCATGTATTTTCTCCCGAGCTAACATGGATGGCACACATCCCGGACAGATATGCACATATGCTTTCTGCATGCCAGACTGAAGTTTAATATTGTGTGAATCAATTGCTCAGTATTTGTTCCTCCCATTTCAATTGTTGGTATTTATGCATTTTCACTGCTTTACAACTCCAACTGACATTGCTAATTGACAATCTTCCAACTGACTGTAATTAATATTGTTGCTTTACTATTATAGCAACTACAAGAGAAATACTGATTGAAGTCAATGGAAATCAAAGTGATTGCCTGAATAAAAAGGTTAATTGCTTGAAAAGAGACCCTATTGTTAATCTTACCAGGATGAAAATAATGATTAATAAAATATGCTCGACCATCTATTATAGCAGTGATATTTATTTCCTCTGTGTACATTGTGAAATCACAAGTTAGTCTGATTAGACAGTGATCTTTAAGGGAAACTGGAGAGGGTTTATTCTGGTCTGAGCATCTTAGGCTACTAACAACCAGGCTGTGGGGTCAGCCAAGAGAAGAGTCAGCTTCTGGATTTCGTGTACTAATAAAATACCACTATGCTAAGGGGGTAGAATTTGATTGACTGAAGTCTTTCATAGGCATTATTGTTGATTTGTATATCCTGAAGATGATTGACTTAAAGCTATTGAAAGGCAGGAATGATTGATAAGAAAAAAAACAATAATTGATTTTTTTTGATTGTATATGTTGGATTCATTGGCGAGGTTCTGCTGCTCTGTGTCAGAACTACTTAACCCTTTGATGAATCCCTGTTGGCCGTTGGTTTATACTTGCCTTGTGAGTCTTGTATTGTCTAAGCTTTGGGCACTACCATTCAAATCGGGTACCCCACAACAATATCTAAGTGGACTGAAGTTCAAAGATGGCTGAATGAACAGGTGTTATTTGGTGTCTGGGAAACAACAGCCATGACCAAGGATATTTTGTACATATGTGGAATGGCTCGAGATGTTTTTAATTCATTATGCACGTCTTGTTGAGAGCCATCACTCCCTGTTGAAGCAGCTACACCCTAGAGAAAATAATGCTTGATAGCTTTCATTTGCACAATTGTCACTGCCATTGTGGGTCAGTGGACCTAGAAGTGCTATAGCTTGATATGCAGGGTATGAACGGCAATGGGGAATGAGTAGAGTGCCATAGCTTGACAGTATAAAGAGCCGTAGGACATTGGTGAAATGTCTTGCCTTGGTATATGGGGCATGAAAGGCCATCAAATGGGTGAGGTGTTTCAACCTGGCATTGTGGGCTTTGGGGCCTTGGGGTAGAAGTGTAGCTTAGCATGGGGCATGGCAAATGTGTGATGGTGAGGGGCTGTGAGGAGTGATGGTTGGAGAAACTTTGTGTTTTTATTTTAACTGGGATGAAGCCTCACAAACCAGAGGATGGCCTTTTAAGCAACTCACCTATGCGTCAGGCAGTCCTGTGACTGGCTTTGAATTTTAGCCCAGTGTGGTTTGCCCAACTCCAGCCCACACCTGCCCTCCATTAATGAAGATCCCGCCTTTATGGGCACTTTATCCTGAGGCAGGGAGTGCCGAGCCAGAAAGCTTCCCGACTCCTGCCTAGAGGCCTACGTACTTTTTCATGAGGATGGGAGGGGTGTAATAGCACCCTCCTGTGGTCATTTTTATCCCTGATAGGTATGTAAACAAACCATATTAAACTGGTTCAACTAGGTTGCGTGCACCAGCTTCCTTATGTCCAGCAAGGTATTACACAGGGACATTTTAAACAGATAGAATTGAGGTTATTCAAAAAGAATTGATTTGTTGGGCTGAATGGTCACTGCCTGCCCTAAAATTAATGTTGCAAATTTAAAAGTTAGATGGAAAAATACAATACACTGGCAGACTGAGATTTTATAGCCAGATTACCTGCCCATTACGTGATTGCCTTTTTCTTGATTGTTGCAGAAATGCAATAATTTTCTCACAACCAGGTACAAATTCCCACTGTCTGGGCATTTGGAATTCTAAAGGCTCAGCATATTGCCTGAGCTTGGCACTCGCATGTCATCTGAAGGCACATGGCTGTGCTCAGCTGCAGCCTAAGTGTGTACATGACATTCCACAAGGTTTGTACAAAGAGGCACGCTCCACTGCCTCTGACAGGCAATGGCATGAATGTATTACACAGCTTAATCGAGAAAGACACTTGGAAACTGCCATAGTATGAATTATAAGATACCATTCCTCTTTGCATGTCAGTAATATAACAACTATTCTAGTAGACACCAATAGCACAGCTTGCTAGCATTCTGTATACAATGATGCTGGTGTTTGCTGGTTCTTTAACTTTAAGTGATATAAATTATTAGTTTAGTACTTAGGGAATGGCCCAAGGTTACTTTGTTAGGTTTTGTGAAGACTCTGAGTATTTTTGTAGAATATTCATTCAACCTCCATTCTATTCCTGAATTAGGAAATGTTGCTTCTTTACAGCTTAGCTAATGAGTGTCAGACCAGTCAGGGTAAGATCCAAAGCTGGAATAAGAAAGGTAATGTCATGTACCAACAGATCAGAACGATAGTGTAAGAATGATCGATTAGTGAAACAGGCAATTAAGAATAACTGGAGATTTTTATTAACAACTGCATTGAGCATAAGTGATTTATTTTTCAAGAAGGTTTTGTCTCTGTCTGTGCCAGGCTACCTGGTCTCAGGAGTCCCACAATCAGCTCCAGAACTTGTGTGATTGGTTAAGGGAGTAGAGCCAGCAGCAAGAGGTGCATTAGCTGTTGTTTGCAACAAGGTTTTGGCTGTCTTGCTATGAAATTCAGGGTAATACTATCATATACCCTCAGATTGTCTTCAGGGAATGTATACTTATATACCAGAACCAACAGAAACCTGCTCAGCTTTGCTTGCCTGTAGCTTAAGACAACAATAAACCAAGTTTTAACCAGAATCTTGCTCGACTATGACATGCCACATTAACGTTTCATACCAAGGAACATCTTCAGTTGCAAATAGTTAGACTCTCTCACTCCTGTAAAGAGTTTGGTTTGACCATCAGTTTTTGGAAAACAGATATAATCACCCAGGGTGTTGTCTCGCCACCACCAAACATTCTGAAAGATGTGCTGGTTAGGTATATTGGCCATGCTAAATTCTCCCTCAGTGTATCTGATCAGGCACCGGAGTGTGGCAACTAGGGGATTTTTACAGTGACTTCATTGCAGTGTTAGTGTAAGCCTACTTGTGACTAATATAGAAACTTTACTTTACCTATCACATTGATAATGTGACACTGGAGATTGTTGATAGCTTCACATAACTAGATTCTCAATCACCAGCAATCTGTCACTTAATGTAGAAATCAATACTCACATTGTAAAAGCTGAAGATCTTATACCTAAGTTAGTAAGAGAGTGTGGAACAACAAACTGTAAATCAACCAAACCTGCATCCAGTGCACTCTACGTGGGTGAGACCTGGTCAACATGTGCTTGGCAGGAGAAAAGGCTGAACAATTTCCACTTCACTGTATCAGACAAATCCTTGGTATCCCATGAAAGGAGAATTCACCAACTCTGATCTCCTGGAGTGCGCCAATTACATCAGCATACACTCATTGCTAAGCCAAAGTCATCTGCATTGGCATGACCACAATCATCAAATGGATGGTAGTCGAATACCTGAAGACCTCTGTACAGTGAATGGACATTGGGTTTGAAACTTCGAGATATCTATACCACTGCTACAAGGGCACATCTTACCAACTTCTACAGATGCCCCACAGAAAGCATTCTTTCTGGTTGTATCACAGCCTGGTAAGGCTCCTGCTCTGCCCAAGACTGCAAGCAACTACAAACGGTCATGAATGAAGACCAGTCCGTCACTCAAACCAGTCTCCCATCCATTGACTCTGTCTACACCTCCTGTTGCCTCAGCAAAGCAACCAGCATAATCAAGGATGCCACGCACCCTGGACATTCTCTCTTCCATCTTCTTCTATGAGAAAAAGACACAAAAGTCTGAGATCACACACTATCAGCTTCTTCCCTGCTGCCATCAGACTTTTAAATGGACCTATCTCGCGTCAAGTTGATCTTTCTCTATACCTTAGCTATTAATGTAACGCTACATTCTGCACTCTCATTTCCTTACTGATGCACAGTATGCTTTGTCTGTATAACACACAAGAAACAATGTTTTTCACTGTATGCTAATCCAAGTGATAATAATAAATCAAATCAAACCTGTAAGATAGAAAGATGGTGGATATCGACACTTACAGCAGGGATACAAGTGCTGACATAAATGACCTCTAGAGGCTGACTGGAAGGGCATTGGAAGAGGTGGGCAGAAAGGAAAAGCTCAGCTGGGTGAGAGGAGGTCCCAGCGAAAATCAAATCCAACGAGTTGAGCACCTTCTCAGCCATTGGCTTCTTCTGCATCAAATACAGCAGAGCCTGAACCACACCAGATTATTCTTAATTCATAGTTGTACAGTGTAAACCATTCGTCTTACAAGATGTAAAGCTGCCACAGGAGACCACTTGGCTGGATCATTCAGGTTTATGAAGCCGTTCATGGTCAATGTAGATAGCTACCCCAAAAGGCCTGTGGATAATCCAGGGAGGCTGTGATTAGAATATTCATTGGTAATTCTGTTCTGCCTACCACCTCTTAGAAATTTTCTGATTTGGAGGGGTGACACTTGTGGAGGTTGGATGGGGTGCACTTTGACTTTGAATTGGCATATGCGTCTTGTGGAAGATAGTCATAGTGTAAATCTGGCTCCATATCGCTCCATTCTCATCTCTTAACCTCCAGTTTTAGACTTACTTTCTGCTTTCTATATTGTTACCAGCCTTTTCTGTCTTCTCCAGACTGTAACCTGTTGTTGCTAAGACCACCAATCTTCCCAAGCCCTCCAAACTCTGATGTCCTGAAGACCCATGATCTCTGAAGTCCCCAAGGCCTCAAATCTCTCTTCCCCCTAAGGCCTCGTTCTCAGATCTCTTTTAGATTTCTGATCTCCAAACACCTCATATCCCTTCTGATTGCTTTCTCGCTCCCTCCTCTCCACTGCCCAGTACCACAGTGGTTGCTGTCCACCAGACTCTCAGTTTGTCTGGTTGTCAGCCTGGATGTGGATATGCCAGCATTGGACTGGGGTAAACACAGTAAAAAGCCTGACAACACCAGGTTTAAGTCCAACCGATTTATTTGATAGTAAACTCACAAGCTTTCGGGGTTTGTCCCTTTGTCAGGTGTATGGAGAGCTCTGGCCTCAGACAGAGCATATAAAGCACAGACAGTTTAGAGATTACTGATTAGAATGCGAATCTTTACACCTAACCTGCTGTTCAAGTCCTAAAGTGGCCGACAATGTGAGTGGAAGGAGCACTGACCACAGATTAAAGAGATGTGTATTGTCTCCAGACAGTACAGTAAGTGAGGTTTTGCAAACCCAGGCAAGTCACGGGGGTTACAGATAGTGCGACATGCGCAGAGTCGCTGATAGAGACTGATAGCCAAGTTCCGCACATATAAGGATGGTCTCAACAGGGATCTTGCGTTCGTGTCGCACCATCTGTAACCCCCGTGACTTGCCTGGGTTTGCAAAACCTCACTTACTGTACTGTCTGGAGACAATACACATCTCTTCAACCTGTGATCAGTGCTCCTTCCACTCACATTGTTAGTCACCTTAGGACTTGAACAGCAGGTTAGGTGTAAAGATTCACATTCTAATCAGTAATCTCTAAACTGTCTGTGCTTTATATGCTCTGTCTGAGGCCAGAACTCTCCATTCACTTGACAAAGGGACAAACCTCAAAAGCTTGTGAGTTTACTATCAAATAAATCGGTTCGACTTAAACCCGGTGTTGTCAGACTTTTTACTGTGTCAGCCTGGAAACAAAGGTCAGAATTTTGAACAAGGTGTAGTTGTTAAAGTAATGCTGTCCAGATTACTCACTTCTCCGGGTCTCCCAGTCATCCTGAGTCCATCCACATTCTCTCCACACTCTCTCCTCACTTCCTTGGAAACATCATGGCCAAAGAATCTATCCAGCAGACATTGGTCTTTTCACTTGCTGCTGGTCAGCTGGAGTACTGTGTGCAGTTTTGGGTGCCGTACTTACGCAAGGATATTTTGGCCTTGGAGGGAGTGCAGAGGAGGTTTACTAGGCTGATGCCGGAGTTGAAGGGGTTGAGCTATGAGGAGAGGCTGAATAAACTAGGCTTGTACTCGTTAGAGTTTAGAAGAATGAGGGGAGATCTCATTGAGACATATAAGATGATGAATGGGATGGATAGGATAGAGGTGGAGAGACTCTTCCCGCTCAGAAAGGACAGTAGGACTAGGGGGCACAGCCTCAAGATAAAGGGGGGGCAGTTTAGAACGGAGTTGAGGAGGAACTTCTTCACTCAAAGGGTAGTGAATCTCTGGAATTCTCTGCCCGTTGAAGTGGTGGAGGCTGCCTCGCTAAATATTTTTAAGAAGCGGGTTGATGGGTTTTTGATAAGAGAGGGGATTAAGAGTTATGGGGAGAGGGCGGGAATGTGGAACTGAGCCACAACAGATCAGCCATGATCTTATTGAATGGCGGGGCAGGCTCGAAGGGCTAGATGGCCTACTCCTGCTCCTATTTCTTATGTTCTTACGTTCTTATGTCTGCTCCTGGTTTCCTGTATTCTCCAGATGTTTTAGTGTGTTTCTTCTTTTAGCTTGAGGTCTGACTCCTGACCTTTGTGGATTTTGTGCATTTTAGAGAGGATTGGAAAGCCCAGTCAGGAAGTCAGGAGTGGCATCATTTGTTAGAGAAGGACTAGTTACAATGTTGTGGATGCTGCAGCTACCTGTTGAGCCTCTTTGCATGGAATTAAAATGGAGTAAAGTTAGGGAGCTGAAAGTTTCAATGCTTGAACAACAGCTTGACTCACTGTGTTGCATCTGGAGTGTTGACAGCTAAATGGATAGCATGTTTAAGTTTAAAGTTTATTGATTAGTATCTCAAGTGAACTTACATTAACACTGCAATGAAGTTACTGTGAAAATTCCCTAGTCGCCACATTCCGGTGCCTGTTTGTTACACTGAGAGGGAATTTAGCATGGCCAATGCACCTAACCAGCACATCTTACACACAGCTGAAAGATAGACTGACAAGAAAGAATGTATGATTGCCAGTAGTCTAGGAAGAACAGGGCAGATAGTGCAGAGTTCTCCCGAGTTAAACATTGATGAAGAGGAGATATTAGATGGATTGTCTAAACTGTGCTTAAAGTTGATAAATCACCAGAAATGAATGGGATGCATCCAAGGATACTAATGGGAAAAAGAGTGTAAGATATAGAGACCCTGGCCATAATCTTCCAATCCTCCTTGAGTACAGGTGAGATGCCAGATGATTGGAGAATTATAAATGTTCAAGACAAAACTCAGCAACTACAGGACAATCAGTTTAACCTTGGTTGTGGGAAAACTTTTCGGAATGATAATCCGGAATAAAATTAACAATCACTTGGACAAGTGTGAATTAATTAAGGAAAATCAGCATGGATTTATGAAAGACAAATCATGTTTAACTGATTTGATTGTGTTTTTTGATGAGATGACAGGGTTGATTGATGCACAAGGACTGCCAGGGGTGTTTGATAAAGTGCCATAAAGTAGGACTGCCAACAAAGTTGAAGCCCGTGAAATAAGGGAGGCAGTTGCAGCATGGATATGAAGCTGGCAAAGTGACAGGAACACAGTGTGATGAATAATTGTTTTTGAAACAGGGAGAAGGTATAAACTGGGGTTCTCCAGGGATTGGTGCTTTTCTTGGTACAAATTAATGACTTAGACTTGGGTGTACAAGACACAACTTCAAAATTCTCAAATGACACAAAACTTGGAAACATTGCTGTTTGTGAAGAGGATAATCATAGACTTCAAGATGACATAGACAGGATGATGGAATGGACAGACATGGTGGAATTTAATGCAGAGAATTAACATATTTGGTAGGAAGAATTGTGAAGTGTATGACAGAGAGACCTGGTTGTCAAGTCATTAAAGATGCAGAAATGAAAAAGAAATGCTGGAAAATCTCAGCAGGTCTGGCAGCATCTGTGCAGAGAGAAACAGAGTTAACATCTTGAAGAGATGTTAACATCAGGGAGGAGATGGCCTAGTGGTATTATTGCTAGATTATTAATCCAGAAACCCAACAAATGTTCTGGGGACCCGGGTTTGAATTTGAATTAAACAAAAACAACGCTTGGAATTAAAAAAAAAAGCTACTGATGACCACCAAAAACATTGCTGTTAGAAAAACCCATTTAGTTCACTAATGTCTTTTGTGACGATCACGAGGGGTCACAGTTTCAAGGTGAAGGGGGCGAGGTTTAACTCGGATATCAGAGGGACGTATTTTACACAGAGGGTGGTGGGGGGCTGGAATGCACTGCTAAGCAGGGTGATGAAGGCAGACATGCTGGGATCGTTTAAGACTTATCTGGATAGCCACATGAACAGACTGGGAATGGAGGGATACAAACGAATGGTCTAGTTGTACCAATGAGCGGCGCAGGCTTGGAGGGCCGAAGGGCCTTTTTCCTGTGCTATATTGTTCTTTGCGTTTGAAAGACTCTTCTTCAGAGCTGAGGAGGGGCAGAAATGTGATGGACGATACAGTTGGAGAGGTGGGTGTGGAGAAGCTGGAGCAAAATAGAAGGTCAAGGTTAGATTAAAGATAAGGAGCTGAAGATGCAGATCAGGTTATGAAGTGGTTAAGAAGCAATACAGCATCCTGCCCTTTATAAATAGAGACATAACGACCAAAAACAAGGAAGTTATGACCAACCTTTATGAAACGTCATTTTGGCCTCAGTGGGAGTAATGTGTCCAATTCTGGTTGCTGGACTTTAGAAAGGAGGTAAATGCATTAGAGAAGGTGCAAAAATCATTTCCATGAAAGATTTCTAGTAATTTCACTTATGCAGCTGGATTTGGAAAGCTGGAGTTCTTCTTCGAGAGAAGGTTTGAGGAACCAAGACAGAGAAATAGTGAGAAATTGTTTCCATTGGTGGAAGGATCCCAAACTGGAAGTTAAAGATTTCAGATGATGGACAAAAGAACCAAAAGCTGGATGAAGAGAAAAGAAATTACACAATGAGTGGTTAGGATTTGGAAGAGAGCGGTAAGGGCAGATTCAGTCTTGGCTTTCAAGGAATTGGATAATGACCTGAAGAGAAAAAAAATATTCAGTGCTGTGGGTAAAGGAGGAGTGCAACAGGCCAAATTACCCTTGCAAAGAGACTCATGAGATTGAATGCCCTCCATCTCTGTTTAACCACTCTATGATTCTCTATTGGCTGCCACCAACTGATCAAAGGAAGGCTGATATAGCTTTCATAGGGTGATAAGATCAGTGAATGTTAACTCGGCAGCTGTAATCATCTGCTACTGGAAACGGGTTCTGTTTATTTACTCAAGCAAAGTTTTCCAAGATTGTGAATACCTCTATATCTTTGCCTTTTTTGCTAAAAGGAGAACAACTTCAATTCCCCTTGTCTCTCTTTCTCTGTGATCTGTGAAGAAATCCAACCATAACGAGGAGCTATATGTTTGAGAGTAATTTCCCTACGAATGAGGGCTTAAAAAATTAAAGAGTTCATGCTCCAAAGAGATTCAAGAAGTTCATCTCTCTCACGTTGAATGATAATGGGTCCCCGAGTGAAAAAGCTTATCGCACTTAAAATCATGACTTCAGCTGCCAAGTTAACATTCATTGATCTTATCACCTTTTGAAAACTATATCAGCCTCCCTTTGATCAGTTGGTGGCAGTTAATAGAGAATCATACAGTGGTTACACAGAGATGGAGGCCATTCAGCCTCTTGAGTCTCTTTGCAAGTGTAATTTGGCCAGTTGCACTCCTCCCTGAGTAAAATGGTTTTGCTCAACCTCACAAAAGCTACCACAATGGAAGATTTGATATTTTTGTTGATAGGCCTAAACCACAGTCTATTTTGTTAATGAACCTAACCAAGTCTAAACTGAATTATAACTAACTTTCTAATCTTGAAACACAGTTTGATGAATCATGAAAATTGACCATTATGAACATTTACAGCTTGCACCTGTACTGACTTTCTTGGAAATCAAAGCGGGATGAACAATACCTGAAAATGAGCAGCAATATTATCTTACTTAGGAACTAAAACAGATGGACTGAGTTGGAGTTTGGGTACAGTCATTAAATGGAAGAAATTAGTTATGAAACTTGAAAGAAAGTAGAAATATAAAGCTAAAGTTTATTTATTAGTGTCACAAGTTGGTTTATATTAACATTGCAATGAAATTACTGTAAAAAATCCCCTAGTTGCCACACACCAGTAGCTGTTCAGCTATACTGAAGGAGAATTTAGCATGGCCAATGCACCTAACCAGCACATCTTTTGGACTGTGCGAGGAAACCACTGCACCCAGAGGAAACCCACGCAGACACAGGGAGAACATGCAGACTCTGAACAGACAAGAATCAAACCCGGATCTCTGACACTGTAAGGCAGCACTGCTAACCACTGTGCCAAATAGTGGAAACCAACATTGGATTTTTCAATTCATTGGATTTGACCTGCATTTCCTGGTAAAAGTATGACTAATAGAGCAAAGCAGTGACAATTCTCCATGTAGTTGGGTCAGAGGGAGCTTACTAGCTCTGTAGTCTCTGACTAAGTCTAGAGTTTAAAGTAAATTATATTATAATGATCTATGGATATCCAACATAAATATTTTACTGTAATAATATTTTGATTTAAAAATTTGATTCTCGACTAGAAATAAAATGTCATTTTCTGTCTTTTCCTAGAACTATTAACATTACTATTGACTACCTCATCAATTGCATTTGGTGAATGAATTACATATTCAGTTCTTTAATAAATCTCAATATAGTTTAGAATTTATTTTGTCTCACATAGTCTTCTGCACTGCTAACTCGTGAATCCCAACATAGAGAAGCTCGTTACAGAGGACAGATCTCCAGACCCTTATAATATCTGGGATATTATAATCTGGCTGAAACTTGTTAAAAAGGCCATCTGGAAGAATTGTATTTTTCTTAACTGTTTTCCTTCTCTTTGGGAAGAGTTAGGCTGGACCTTCAGACTCATTCAATGTCTTTAGGTTTTGGCTTCCTTAGCCTTTAAGTTGAGAGCGAACATCTGTGAAATACATCTGATCTGTGATGACCTCAAAAATGGGCCATAGATCCACCACAAACCAAAGTCTTTCTTCTCTGGTACCAGTCTAAAAATTATCCTATATGTCCTCTCTAATATAACAACATCGTTCCTCAAGTGTAATACCCATATTTGTAACAGTATCCTAAATGATATCTCACCACTGTTTTATAAAGGTTTAGCATGATCTCCTTGCATTTGTACTCTATTTTAAAAGCTGAGGATCCTGTGTGCATTTTTAACAGTTGTCAAGAAAACAAACAAATGGTAATATTTTTCTTATGGAAGACAGTGTTCAGTGTTTGTGAGTATGGTAATTGGAATAAGAGACAGAGTGATTGTAAGAACTGAAGCTACCAATAAGAAGTGGGTTTGATATAGTAATAAGCCAAGAGGTGCTTCAAAGAAATGTTTACATAAAGAGTAGATTTGAACGGGCTGTTTTCATTCAATGGAAAATATATACTGGTTGTAAAATTGGTGTAAAGAAAGAAAATAAAGATAGGGTGAGTTTACTATTCTTTTAGATCCTAAGAGTTAAAATAAATAAGGCTTAAAATGTTTGCATGTTTTGATTTAGAATATGGAAACTAAATGTGTAATTGGGAAGAAGGAATGTTGGGACTTCTGGCACTGTGATTGGATATCATATTGCATGAGTTTGAGCAAAGGAGAATTCACATTTTGGGCAGTGGACAATCTAAACTACCAAGTGTTTATCCTTAGTACTCCTCCGCTTAAACCAAAAGGGAAAATGCTGGAAAATCTCACCAGGTCTGGCAGCATCTATAAAGAGGTAGCCATGGAGGCACCAGGAGTAGAGATTCTTCTGCCTTTTTTGTTTTAATTATATTATTCATTTATAATTATCTCATATTTAAATATTGTGTTTTGGTGTTTCAGTAAAGCATTAGTGGAACTTTGTAAAGTTTAATGGAAAACATTTAGTAACAAAAATAATGTTACTAATATAAAACTTTGATGTCATGTAACATTTAACTAAACATTTAACTTTTGCAGCTGCAGAATGATGTTTTATTCAATTCTATTCAATCTTTTCCAAACTTCTTGCAATTTTTTTTTTCACTTTAACACAATGATCAATTTTCTTTTAACTTTTACCGCATTAGTTCTGTTGCTTTAGTCCCAAGGAGGTAGGAGAGGGAGGAATATTGCAAAGGGAAAGGAAGGGAGGGGGCGAGGAAAGGTAGGGAAGAGAAGGGGAGTGATCGGACATGATGGATGTAATCTTACCACCTTGTTGCGCCCATCGATCAATATGGCAAGAGAAGAAAATAGCATGCAATGCTAAAAATCAACTTAATTTCTGGTGTCAAATGGCTTGCTATCTTACCAGCCCCTTATTTACTAGTGTGAACTGCTTCCATTTAAAACCATTTAAATACATGCTAACAAGGGCATGAACTGCTTTACACTCTTATTAGTATATATTTAAATGGATTTATCATTAGCAAGGTCAGCATGGCTGCTTCCACCCTCCCGGATGCTTCCTCCATTACCTGTGAGACTTTATTTGGGTGAGAATCACTATGGCAATCAGGCGCCATGACCACGCTGGGAGGATTGGAAGCCATTGAAGATCTAGAAGGAGTTGCTGAACATCTGAAGATGTTTAGCGAAGAGCTTTTGGAACTATTTAAATTGTTGCTTACTGTGTGAAACCATTCTTGTGTTTAAGCGTAATTGTTTTTTTTAATTTCTTATTAAATATTTACTTTTCTATAAAATCAGTGCGAGTGGTCAAGGACATAATTTCCAGACTTCAGAACCTCTCCTCATACTATACAAATTGAAAAAAACATGTTGGCAGCTTTTTCAAGTTTCCCTTCTGGGATTTACACTGTTCAGAGTTTACATCCAGCTGTGCCACAACACAGACCTCTCAAGTTGCCCTGCCATCTTCAATGACTTGCGCATGTAGAATCTCTGTCCTTCATTTCCTTTAAAACTATGCCATTTATTTTGACTTGCCTATCCTCATTCTTCCCAGCAAAATGAATCACTCCATACTTCTCAAAGTTAAATTTCATCTGCTGTCTGTCTGCTCATATCCTCTATGATAAAAATAATTTATTATTGCCGTAGAAGGCACACACCCTGAAACTAATGACACAGTTTTACTGAAAAAAAATGAACAACATAGAGGGCAGCTGCCGGTTTTAGCAAACACTTTAAACAACGTTTTGTCAATGTAAAATAAAACTATTGGTTAAATCTACGTTGCAAACAAGGAAGCAAAATTTGAATAGATTACATAAGCAACACGTGGTATGTTATTACTGGTGAGTTTAGATTTTCAGCACTGAAGCAGAAACAGAGACAAGAGCTAATTACCATTTGAGCTTCACACTAAAACTCAATGTCCAAAGAACTCCAACATATCAGTGAATTAATGGTCACCACGGAGCCGATGCATTTGAGTGTGACAGCTCATCAAAAGCTTTATAACAAGGTTGGAACTTAATGAAGGGCAACAGTAAGCACCAAAAATGTCTTACACTAGCAACAATATTAAAAGATATGGGCCAGCATTCTCTCAAAAAGATTCGTAGTGCTGAATTCGCATAAAAGCTGGAGCAACTCCTGCTGTTTTCTTTTAGCAGGATTTTTAAAATGAGTCTCCAACACTCTATGCGCTGCAGAGTGCCTCAGGGAGATTCAGGCTGAAAATCCAGGTGGTGGGGGGTGGTCAGGGAGGGGCCTATTCCTGCTGGAGAGGCCGGCTGCATAGTCCTGAGCAGGCTACTGCGCATGTGTCGATCTGTCAGTGCGGGGATCAGGGTATGCGCAGTGGTCTCACACTGCCAGCCTCCTGATCAATGGCCAGCCCCATGAGCCTGGCCACAGGCTGGGAGACTGAGACCCTGGGCAAGAAGAAGAAAGTGGCACATGACATGCATAGGCAGCTGGGATCACATGAATCCCTTGAAGAATATAGGCAGTGTAGGAGTAGGATTAAGAGAAATCAGGAAGGCAAAAAGGGGACACAAGATTGTTTTGGCAGGTAAGGCAAAGGAGAATCCAAAGAGATTCTACAAATACATAAAGGGCAAAAGAGTAACAAGGGAGAGAGTACGGACTCTTAAGGATCGACAAGGTCATCTATGTGCAGATCCACAAGAGATGGGTGAGATCCTAAATGAATATTTCTCATCAGTATTTACTGTTGAGAATAGAAGGGATGTTAGGGAACTTGGGGAAATAAATAGTGATGTCTTGAGGAGTGTACATATTACAGACTCTTAAAATGCATCAAGATAGATAAAGCCCTGGGACCTGATGAAGTGTGGAATTTTAGGGAGGAAATTGCGGGTCCCCTAGCCAAGATATTTGAATCATCGATTGTCATGGGTGAGGTGCCTGAAGATTGGAGGGTGGCAAATGTGCCGTTGTTTAGAGATGCTGCAGGGAAAAGCCTGGAAACTACAGGCCAGTGAGCCTCACATCTGTGGTGGGTAAATTGTTGGAATGTAATTTGAGAGACAGGATCTGCAGGCATTTAGAGACACAAGTACTGATTAGGAACAGTTGGTGTGGCTTTGCAAGTGGAAAATCACGCCTCACAAATTTGATTGAATTTTTTGAAGGGGTAACCAAGAAGATAGATGAGGGCAGTACAGTTGATGCTGTCTACATGGACTTTAGCAAGGCCTTTGACAAGGTATTGCTTGGGTAGGTTGTTGCAAAAAAGTTAAATCTCACAGGATCCAGGGTGAGGTATCTAAGTGGGTACAAAATTGGCTTTTTGACAGAAGCCAGAGGGTGGTTGTAGAGAGTTGTTTTTCAAACTGGAGGCCTCTGACCAGCCATGTGCCTCATGGATCAGTGCTGGGTCCACTGTTATTTGTCATTTATATTAATGATTTGGATGAGGATATAGGAGGCATGGTTAGTAAGTTTGCAGATGACACTAAGATTGGTGGCATAGTGGACAGTGAAGAAAGTTATCTCCAATTGCAATGGGATATTGATCAATTGGGCCAGTGGGCTGACAAATGGCAGATGGAGTTTAATTTTGACAAATGTGAGTGATGCATTTTGGGAGACTGAACCAGGGCAGGACTTACTCAGTTAATGATAGGGTGTTGGGGAGAGTTATAGAACAGAGAGGTCTTGGTGTGTTTATAGCGCCTTGAAAGTAGAGTTACAGGTGGACAGAGTGGTGAAGAAGGCATTTGGCATGCTTGGTTTCATCAGTCAGAACATTGAATACAGGAGTTGGAATGTCTTGTTGAAGTTGTACAAGACGTTGGTAAGGCCACACTTGGAATACTGTGTGCAATTCTGGGCACCCTATTATAGAAAGGATATTATTAAACTAGAAAGAATGCAGAAAAGATTTACTAGGATGCTACCGGGACTTGATGGATTGAGTTATAAGGAGAGGCTGGATAGATTGGGACTTTTTTCTCTGGAGCGTAGGAGGCTGAGGGATGAACTTAAAGCAATCTATAAAATAATAAGGGGCACAGATCAGCGAGATAATCAATATCTTTTCCCAAAGTTAGGGGATGCTAAAACTAGAGAGCATAGATTTAAGGTGAGAGGAGAGAGATACAAAAGTGTCCAGAGGGGTAAATTTTTCACACAGAGGGTGGTGAGTGATTGGAACAAGCTGCAAGAGGTAGTAGAACAGGCAGATACAATTTTGTTTTTTAAAAAGCATTTGTTGTTACATGGATATGATGGGTATAGAGGGATATGGTCCAAATGTGGGCAATTAGGATTAACTCAGCGGTTTTATCAAAAAAAGCAGCATGGATAAGTTGGGCCGAAGGACTTGTTTCCATGCTGTAAATCTCTATGACTCTAAGACTCTCTATGACCCTGCAACGCTGCCCCTCCGAAAGTCCCACCCTCCATTCACTCGCCTCCCAGACCTTTACCAACGTCCCAGCCCTCACCAACCCAAATCTTCCCCCTCAACTTCCCCGCGCCTGGCAACCCCCCCACCCCCACCTCCCCTCGTCACCAGTAGCTAGGCCCAATTAGCCCATTCCATTCCTCTGCCTGTGATCCCAACTGCAGAGTGGCAGTGGGACCCCTCCCCTCCGACCCCACCAATCTTCTCCCATTGCTCTCACTCCTAACAGGCCTCAGTGCTGCCTTGGCACTGCCCAATGCCTGTGGGCATTGTCACTTTTGCCCCTTGGACAGTACCAGGGAATCAGGCTGGCACAGCCAAGCTGGCAATGCCAAGGGCGCATCTTCTTACCCTTGACCTCGTGAGGGGCCTCCAACGCCTCTCTTCACTCCACCGAGGTCGGCTGCCAGCTCACCATTAATGGAGCTGGCATTAATGGTTCTTCTTTTGATCTGTGCAAACCTAAAATATATTTCCATTTTCACTCATTACAGGGTGTTTTTGGAAATACATCATTAGCCTATTCCAGCAGAACATCAGGTTCAATAAAATTACCAGTGTGTGATTTTTTTGCATAATGTGATATTTGACACATAATCCCTAAACAATTTTTTGGTTTTTACTCTGTGTTTCCATTGCTTAAATAAATGATTCACACTTTTTGATCAGCTCATTTCCTCAGTTCTAGGGACAATGAGTAATATCTTTCATTAGATGAAGCTCTGGGATGTACCTCAATAGATAATATCAAGGACTGATGGGATTTTTATGTGAGAAGAAAACAAGATATTGCATTATTTTAACACTTTTCAGAACACCACACCATCCCAACATGCTTTACAGCCAATGAAATATTTATTTCCTTTATGAAGGGTCGTTACTAAAGTGCTGTAGAAAAACAATCAACCAATTTACAGACCACAAGGTTCCACAAACAGCCATGGCTGTTGCGCCCATGGCTGGGATTCTCCGGTCCTGCTGCAGTGTCTGGAGCTTTGGCTGAGTGCCAAATTCTCCATTCTCGCTGGCGGTGGAGGCAGGGTGAGGGAGATCGGCCAGTATATTTTAGTATAGATTGAGCAATATATGTTGTCTGGGACTAATGGGAATTCACCTGCTTTTTTTCAAAATGGTGTTGTAGGATTATTTACATCTCATCTGAAATATAGCATGCTGCACTGGAGTGTCAACCAGATGTCGGCCAGAATTTTCCAACTTCGCACCCCGTCACCGTTGCAAGTCAGGATGGAAATTTTGGTGCTCAGAAAATTTCCATTCATTGGAACAGGACCAAAAAATCCTGCCAGCGCGGATGGCTGGAAAATTCCATCCTTTGTGTGAGTGGGACCACAGCCTTCTGACGCAGGCTAGGAATGTTATCAAGAGTACCACAGCTAACACCTTGAACATGGGTCTGGGTCAGGTTGAAGTGCTCTTTTGGAGAGTCAGTGCAGACTCGATGGGCCAAATGGCCACCTTCTGCACTGTAGCAATTCTGCAGTTCTAGAACAGCACAGGCAGAGTGGCAGTTGTGGGAACAAGGATGATATCCTAAAAAATAGGTTTGTGTTCAATGGAGCTACTGCCATTCATCCTGGGGTAGTAAGTTGATTAGTAAATGAGCTTGTTTGATAAAACAGGCCTGAAATGTTTGTTTTGTGATGGATTTTATTTCAGCATTGTGGCCAGGACTGCGATGATCAGTAACAGGCAGAAGGGGAGGAGTGAGGCTTTTGTTGAATGGGGAATAAGGGGTTGCATTCACTGGTACTGCAGTCAGATAAGCCGATCAAGGGCAACCTGGTCATTGCTTTTCCATTTTCTCTCTAAACATATCCCTGGTGGCAAGGGTTATTCCCTACGATGGCAAGATTGTACAAAATATAGCAGCCAGTAATGAATCTGGTAAGTAATACAAGGCTCTTCCAGAGTGGTCCAGGCAGCAGAAGCATTGTCTAAGCACCCCAATGGTCTGTTCAGTGAGATTTTGCATGGCAGCATGACATGGCTCAAGTTACGTACATGCAGCCCATGAATGTATAGGCTGTGATCATGAAAATGTGATCATGAACAGGGCTGTTTGTGTATAGCTCTTATTGCCCCAGTATCCACAATGTCTGCTTTGACATGGTGGCTGAAATACTGAAGGTGCAGTGGATGCTGCAGAAGAAAGGCATCATGACTGCTGCTGGGATACTGGGCATTAGCCTGCAAGATGAGCTGGGCACACCAGCTGCACATTCAAAGAGTGGAACCCATTGCAATGGCAGCCTCTGCTTTTAGATTTGGCCCTCGCAAAGCGACCTGTGTGCATTCTGCCCATGGGGGAATCCCATTATCCAAGCAAAAAATGTACGTTCCACTGTCTCCTTTCTGACCAGAGAAGCTGAAATGTAATTCCCCTGCCCTGACATGCAGAGCACCAGCAACCTCTCTTTGTAGCAGTAAGACTTTAGAATGCCATCCGCTCAAGCATGGAAAGAACCCAATGCAAGGAAGGTCATAACCAAGATCACTTATACAACTTCTCACAACGCTATCCTTACCCTGCTCTGAGGCTGCCAGCGGAAGATTTCAGTGGGGATCTCCTTCATAAGATGGACCCCTCACTCACAATGTTCCTCAATGAGCTTGAGACAGGAGAAATCTCCCCTAAAGACAATAGATGGGATTTTTTGGCGTAGCTTGACCCAAAACTAGAAAATCCTGCCTGAGGTCAACAGAATTTTGCATGTTCCATTCCTCGCCCTCTACGATTCCTGTGGTGGGCGGGACAGGAGAATTCCTGCTGCTGTGTCCAAAATGACCACCTACTGGGACTCTTTCTGCCTCTCCTCCTCCTCTTCAAGCAGCCTGTCCTGCTCTGTGTTGCCTCTACCTAATCGCCCCATCATGTAGCAGACCAAGGATATATCGCTTGTCACTGGGACCAAGTCATCTGAGCGGAAGGCTTGAAATTAAAAGCAAGGTTTTCATTACTCGCAGCACTATTTCCTGGTGACTTCACCAACTTGAACTGCAGTAGAAAATTCACAACACTTTTGCAAACTCAGCAACAACCAGCAATTAACTTGGAAGGAGTTGTACCACCTTTAAATAGTTTTAGTGTGCAGTCTGCCTGCTGTTCAACACATGTTCACCTGTTCATAAGAATACATTCAGAGTGTTGTGATTACAAGTGGACAACAGGCATCAAATATGACCCACAATCTGCTTACTTTGCATACTTTTAGTGTCAATCTTAATGCCTTCCTCAAAATGGCCTCCAGTGACGCATACTGGAAGTGTACGCTTGCAACATGGACATGGCAGCACGGTGACAGAGCGGTTAGCACTGCTGCCTCACAGTGCCAGAGATCTGGGTTCAATTCCGGCTGCAGGTCACTGTCTGGCTGGAGTTTGCACATTTTCCCTGTGTCTGCATGGGTTTCTCCAGTTTCCTCCCACATTCCAAAGATATGCGGGTTAACTTGACTGGACATGCTAAATTGACCGCAATGTCAGGGGATTATCAAGGTAAGTATGTGAGGTTATGGGAATAGGGCCTGGGTGAGATTGTGGTTGGTGTAAACTCGGCGGGCTGAATGGCCTCCTTCTGCACTGTAAGGATTCTAGGATTCTGTGACATCAGTTTGCATTCAAAACTATAGCCGTAACATCAAATTACTGGCGTTATACAATTAAATTTGTGGGACATAGGCATCACTAGCTGGCCAGCATTTATTGTCCAACCCTTATTACCCGAGGGCAGTTGAGAGTCAACCACATTGCTTTGGCTCTGGAGCCGCATGTAGGCCAGACCAGTTAAAGACAACAGATTTCTTTCCCTAAAAGACATCAGTGAACCAAATGTTTGTTTTTGACAATCAGCAAAGTTTCATAATCATCAGTAGCTTCGTAATTCCAGATTCTTTTCATTGAATTCAATTTCCACCATTTGCCATGGCGGGATTCAAACCTGGGCCTCTAGATCATTAGCTGAGTTTCTGGATTAATAGTCTAGAAATAATACCACTAGCCCATCACCTCCTTCCCTTTGAATGATGGCAAAAAATGTAAGTTATAATTATAGTTTGACTAATGTTCATTTCAGGCTCCCAAGCTCTTGCACGCCATCAACGGTTGATCTCCTTCAGAAGAGTAATTTACCTGCTGTGCCTGTA
Source organism: Carcharhinus amblyrhynchos (assembly GCF_965287045.1). Classification (NCBI taxonomy): domain Eukaryota; kingdom Metazoa; phylum Chordata; class Chondrichthyes; order Carcharhiniformes; family Carcharhinidae; genus Carcharhinus; species Carcharhinus amblyrhynchos. The sequence continues at coordinate 81,678,652 of NC_137329.1, read as the reverse complement.
TGACGGTCAGCCCAGTGATATGTAATTTTGTTGGAATTCAAGTGTTATATGAAAGAACCCACAGCCCTTGAATTGAAGATCTGATCCACAATAATTAGGGGAATTTTGCAGCCTTTCACATCCTGTTATCCGTAAAGGGATGGAAATTGTATAAAATAAATGAAATAATGAATGAGTAGTTCCATTGAACAGAAGTGAAATAGAAGTGAATATTTTGAATGTTCAGAATGAATATCACAAACCAGTCTAATAAGCCAGCAGTACAGCAGCAGGAGGCTGAAAAGAAACCACGTTTGATTTAATGTTATGTGCAATTGCTGCTTGAGCCCACTTGCTCTGGGGAAGGAAAGATACTGAGAGAAATGTTGTATCTTTTCACATCAACATTCTAGTAGGTGTAGTATTAGGGTGTACAAGGTTGAAAGGTTAATATGTGGGATTGGAGAAACAGTACCGCCAGTATATCCCTGTGTTCCTAATAGGATGATATACGAGAGAGACATGTGGCTAAGAAACAAGGAGAAAGCTCGTGGTTTAGACTGACACCTATGGTCTTGTATAACTGTATGGCTATGTTTATCCAATAAAACAGTTATTATTCAGACATAGCTATGTCTCTGCATTCATTCCTTAGCCAGCCACATCCAACATACAACAGCAGGTTCAGAGAGTTTATGTCACTTGTATTTTTCCATTACCAGGTAGGAGAGATAATTATTGTCTCTCGAGGAATGAACTGTATATTTACAGCATTGAACGCTTCTGTAATTATGAGGACTGGATCTTATTATTCTTTTTAATATGATGCTTCAGTTCATACTCACGATTCTTCCCAATTGTTAACATAAACTGACATTGCACCACAGCTAAATTAAAGCATCTACTGCAGATCCCCAAGGAAGAAATAAATTGTTTTATAATCAGTGAAGTAGAAGGGAGGACAGAAGACTGAATAAATGAAATACCTTAAAATCTAGCAGTGACCATACATCAAAAATATTTCATTAGCTATCAAATATGTGAGACATCCTATGGCAACAAAAGGGGATAAATATGCTTCTAATATGAGGGTGAGAGGAAAATTGATCTCCATTTAAAGTACATTTAAAAAAATGAAAAGAAAGATAAAGTTACTTCTTCAACCTCTGAATCTATTCCTTAGTCATTGCCAAGAGGGGACCAGGAAGTAACCCCTTGCTTTCCACATTGTTCTGAAATGGAGACTGATACCTTTTAAAAGAGATTCCCCAAAATGGGAGAAAAAAATTGGACAGAATTACAATTTTTAAAACTTTTACAGTAACAAACCATCTAAAACCAGCATAATCCAAACTTTAATTAATATGCAAAGGATATTTCAAATAAAAATGCATATTTTATGTTAAGTAATTGATATAACAAAGATACGCCTCACTTAGTTTCAAAAACTTGCATTATTTCCCATACAAGTGTGGACCATAAACAATCTCACAGTTTTTCACCATCCTGTAGGATCTCTTTCTTCCCATTCAATCATTTCAGCCTTTGAGTTCTATCCACCAGCAGACCCTGGACATAGTTAACACCGACAAGGTGCATATCTCTTACTCGGGTCACAATAGTCTTAATGGCATAGGTATCCAGAGTTGCTTTTCAACCGATCAACCAATACAACTGGATCATGGTCCAGCGGTCCAGTTTTGTGATTCAAACACTCAGCTTGCTCACGCGCCATCTCATAAAGAAAGCCTGGAATTGTATCTTTTTTCTTCCTATAAACTAGTCTCTTTATTGAGTCCTCAGATTGCCCCCCTCACATGAATTCTGTGTTTTGAATTCCAGGTACTGATCTGAACTGTCTGCCACAGGCTGGAACCCCACACCACTGCAATTAGCTTTTTATTTATCCTCTGCTTTTGCTTTACATCCACAGGGCAACCTCAAATCACATGGACATTTCTTGGAACAAGTCTGCCTGCTAAAAAATACACTTGCGCCCCTTTCAAAATTCTCCCCAGTTGCATTTTGAAATTAAAGGGACATCACACAAAAAGAATGTACAGGCTTTTCACTAAGCATATGAGTCATTGCAGCATCTCTTAATGTCTGACCAACATTGGCTTCCTCTTTAACATCACACCAATTTTAAAATTCTCATTTTAGTGTTCAAATTCCTTCATTGTCTTACCTGACTCGATGTAACCTCCTCCAGCTCTATAACCGTCCATCAATTTGGACCCTTGTGCATTTTTTACTTCCTTGGCCTCACTGGTGGTGACTATCCCTGCTAGCCATTTAAGCCTCAAGTTCTGGAATTCCTTCCCAAACCTCTTTCCTCTTAATCCTTTAACCATGCTTTCAGTGATCTATTCTACTATCTCCTTCTTTGTTCTGTGTTGATTTTTGTTTGATTACAGCCTCGTGAAGCACCTTGGAACATTTTGATATGCCGTAGGAACTTTACAAATACCATCAGTGAAGATCTGGTAGCATTAACTTACCTTCTCTCACAGTTGAAAAGAAAAATGCTTTTTTTTATTCTTTCATAGGATATGGGCATTGCTGGCTGGGCCAGCCTTTGTTTGTCCACCCCTAATTGGCCCTTGAACTGAGTGGCTTGCTAGATCATTTTAGAGGATGGTTAAGAGTCAACCACATTGCTGTGGGTCTAGAGTCACATGTAGGCCAGACCAGATAAAGATGGCAGATTTTCTTCCCTAAAGAATGTTAACGAACCTGATGGGTTTATATAACAGTGGTTTCACAGTCATCATTAGACTTTAATTCCAGATTTTTTTATTGAATTCAAATTTCACTATCTGCAGTGGTGGGATTTGAATCCGAGCCTCCCAGAGCATTATCCTGAGCCGCTGGATTACAGGTCCAGTGACAATACTACTATGACACTGCCTTCCCTAGTGAAGCATCTTAGAGGAAAAGTAGGTATTAAAGCTCGGGCAAAAATAAGCTCAGTATTATAACATATAAAACACGGGAAAACATAAATAAGCAATTGGTCATTGTTAGGTTATTGTTATTTGACAAATAGAAGAAAATAATACTGTTCACTGTGAAGAAAGGAATGGAAAAAACATAATCACTTAAAAGATTGAAGGATCCGGTAACAAGATTTACATGAATGCAGGAAACACTTACAATAGCACATTGGAGCTGGAGGTTTGTGCAGCCAGCCATTATTGATGACACAGTGAATGTGAATAGAAAATGGATAAGAGATGGAGCTGAGAGGGTGTATTGAATGTTTTATAAAGATAGATTTGCAAAGCCAGGAGGAGTGGTATTGTTAGACAAGGATGGCGTATCAGACGATAATAGAAGCGCTGATGGCAGAAACAATTTGGATAGAAATTAGTAATGATAAGGTCAGCGAAGTAATAATTGGAAGCTGTCCACAGCAGACAGGTGGATAATTAGTTGCTTAGGCAAGAAGGAAATGTTGTGAGGAATTGTAATATGATAATTGGTAGGGGGGAGGGGAAATTTCCATATCCCAGAGGCAAAGTGGACAGATGGGAGACATCTGAGAGGGAGAGGAAAGGCACAAAACAATTTGAAAGAGGAATTTGTGGCTGCTTTTTAATATAACGCGTGAAGTTGACTATGATAACAGGTTTTGCATTAGATTTAGTATTCAGCGCTCAGCTGAATTGATTAATAAGCTGGAAATGGGTGACATTTAGTCTTGTGTTATGATCAAATGCTGAGATTTACTGGAATGGATAAGACTGAAATAAGAACAGAAAAATGTGAACCTGTAGTGGAGCAAAATGTAAGTTATCAAAACTACTCCAGGAAGAACTGCATGAGTTATGGCACAAGAAAATAACAAAGAATTTAAAAAAAAAATTTTATGAATCGTTGAACTAAGAAGGAACCCTTCTTTGCACATTATTAACAGTCCTGCTCACCAAGAAATACATTATCAAATTGACAAGGTTCATATTCCACAGATTGGGTTGTTCCTGTAGAGCGTGTTTACATTTCTAGCTTAATTCAAACTACTATGTATTGATAGTTTCTGCTCTGTCCTCTTTTCATCTTTTTATTATTATTGCCAGTGTGGGCATGATGGCCCAAATGGCCTCCCACCCTGACTTCTATGAATTAAGGGAAATTGGAAATAATTTCTGTGTGCCTAAATCGTGAAATCAAGAGTGGTGACGTGAAGGAATCGTTAAGACGATTTATTTTAAAATTCACAGATGTGGGGTTAAAAAATCACAAACTCCAAGTCCTTGTTCTTTTCACTGGTCTTAACTCTCTGCCACTAACTCAGTGCTGCCAATTTACTAACTCGCTCTGAGCCCTATTCATCATCTCTCCTCTCCTCACTGATCTGCATCGCTTCCAGGCTCTGCAATGTCTTGATTTTAAAATTCACATCCATGTTTGCAGATCTCTCCAGGGTCTTGTTCCTCTCTCCTGTAACCTCCTCTGAGACCTCTCTACCACTCCAATTGTGCGCTCTTGTGCAGCCCTGATTTTCAGCACTCTGACATTGCATGCCGGTGCCTCCAGCTGCTGAGGTTCTAAGCTCTAGAATTCCCTCCTTAAATTTCTCTGTATCTGTATCCTTCTCCCATCTTTTAAGATGTTCCTTCAAACGAATTCCTTTGACCAAACTTTGGGTCACTTGTGCTAATATCACTTTATGTGGCCGATCATTTACAATGGGGGTAATCTTATTGGTCATCATGTCAGTCGATCAGTGTGGTGAGTCAGTAAGATGGCAAGAGAGCGAAAATTTGAGTTTGCACCCAATTTCTCACCTCTCATGATCTTACCAGCTCCGATCTGCCAGCATAATCAGCCTTGCACTCAGGAAGGGTATGAAGGTGATTTTAATATTTAATTTCTATTTATATATTATATTATTAGTCAGTCCTGGACACAATCATCAGGGCTCACTTGCCCTAACAGCCTCACCATTGGAGGTCTGCATTGGCAATGATCACATATGGTCACCAGCAGTGATAGGGGACCATATCTGATGGCCTCACCAGTGGGAATGGAGACCATTGAGGCCTGCCATATGATCAGGGGCGGGGACTGCTGGCCTGCCACCCTGGCTTGTCCAACAGGCACCCTGGCAGTGCTGAGGGGAAGGGTCTAAATGGAGTGCATGGGCCTAAGGGGAGGCATCATATGGTGACCTGCACACTCTGCAATGGGGAATCATTGGGTGTCAATTGACTGAGGGGGGAGGGTGGAGTGAACGGGGGTGTTAATCAACGGGGAAGTGAATGGAGGTGCAAACAGCCGATAAGTGGGGATGTCAATGGAGGGGGTGAAGTGATAGTCTGGGTGCTGGGAAGTGATCGATGAGGGGAGCTGTGATTGGGTGGGGTACGTGATTGGTGGGGTGAGTTATCCGGAATGCGATGTCTGGGGTTGGGGTGAGTGAGATATCTTGTACAAGTTAGTGCACTGGGAGATCAGACGCATGCACAATGGAGCCCTCTTGCAGTCATGAGCCGGGTTCCTGGTATGAATAAATTCCATTCAATTCCCCGACTGGTGAGAATCGTATTTTGCCTCATTTTTCTCTCTAAGTGGCATAAGATTTTAATTTTTCTTTCACCAAAAAATGGATCTGAAATTCCCTTTTTCACGCTCATTCGGTACTTAGAATTTACTTAGTAATAACGCACCAACTTTTTTTTCCTATAATGTGCCTTGACATGTTTCACTATGTTAGAGATGCTATATAAATGCGAGTTGTTATTGTCTCAGATCTGAACAGACTGTTCACAGCAATGGATTAGTTTATAACATGAGTTGCAACACATTGTAGATTATACTGAGTTCAGGGACAAGACTTCCTTCTGACCATATTTGGATGCTTTGAGTTAGGCATTGGACATTCAATATGTGGATTATGAGCAAGAAAGTTGTTATTCCATCAGTGACCAGGAGCTGACTACGTGTGTATAACCTTCATGTATCAAAAAAATAGAGTAATAACAGGTAAAGAGACAATGAAGAAACAATGCTGGGTCATACACCTGCTGATGCTTGCCAGGCACATTGCCCTTTAAAGAACTTCAGAAGAGAGAGCATTAACATCACTCTTCTAACCCTAAGGCCACATTTATGGGGCAAAGGCCTCATTATTAATAATTTTAGGCCTTAATGGGACTTGTATGTGTTGCTTTTCCAGTCCTTAATACCAGAAGGACATCTAAACTGATATTCAATGGTATTAACATAGCTGAATCCCTCATTAACAACATCCTGGATGAGTGCAGCTCCTACAACATTCAAGAAACTTGACATTGTCCTGGACAAAGCAGCCTGCAAAGATGCGCCAAGTCCTTCCACCAACAATGAACAGTGGCAGCCATGTATCCAACTCCAAGATGTGCTGCAAGAATTTAACAAGGTTCTGGAAGGACAAAAACAGCATCTGGGAAGATCACCACCTGAAGGTTCCCCTCCAAGTCACTCATCATTCTGACTTTGAAATATATTGATGTTCCTTCATTGTTGCTGGATCAAAGTCCTGGAACTTCCTCCCTAACAGCACTTTGATTTGATTTGATTTGATTTATTATTGTCACATGTATTAACATACAGTGAAAAGTATTGTTTCTTGCCCGCCATTCAGACAAAGCATACCATTCATAGAGAAGGAATGAAAGAGTGCAGAATGTAGTGTTACAGTCATAGGTAGGGTGCAGAGAAAGATCAACTTAATGCAAGGTAAGTCCATTCAAAAGTCTGACAGCAGTAGAGAAGAAGCTGTTCTTGAATCAGTTGGTATGTGACTTCAGATTTTTGTATCTTTTTCCTGACGGAAGAAGGTAGGAGAGAGAATGTCTGGGGTGTGTGGGGTCCTTAATTATGTGGGCTGCTTTGCCAAGGCAGCGGGAAGAATAGACAGAGTCAATGGATGGATGGCACTGTGGGTGTATCTATACCCTAGGGACTGCAGTGGTTCATGAAGGCAGCTCACCACCACCTTCTCAAGGAGAAAAAGGGATGGGCAATAAATGCTGGTCTAGTCAGCGACACCCATATCCCCTAAATGAATAATAAGAAAATCCATATCTCCTAAATTATGTGCAATAGATATTCAGCAGGCCTAGTGACCAATAACATGGTCAATGAACATGAGTGCTTTGGATGTTAATCCTTTCACTATCAATTGCACACAATTTACTTGGATTTCACAACATTTTAACTTGAGGAGGTTTAGCATTGAAATTTTTAATCAACATTGAAGGCCCATGAAATTAATGATAAATAGAAAATGTAAAGCTGATGATAAATGGACATGGCTATGTCAGCAACTACATTTGCTATTATTAATATATTATCAAAACAGGTCAAAAACTAATCAATTGAGCTGACTTGCACCAATGACTGTCCAGCAAGGAGACTCATTGTTCAAATTGGTATAGTCTCATATGTGATGTTAAATGAAATTTTGTTTTATGAATACCCTATATGAAGCCACTGTCGGAGGAGTGGGTGAAGGTAGAGGCTTTGAGGCATGCTCACTTGTCCGGTAGAAACCTTAATCTGTTTTCCTCCAGCATTGGGATTATTTGATGGTACAAGCTTATCCATTTGGAACTGTCCAGGAAACCCATCCCCCCCACTCCCATATCGTGAGGTCCAATTTGCAGGCTCTGAAATTTACTTTCATTGTCTTTGCACTTAAGTTTGGGATATGCTAAGGTGCCCCATCCCATGCTTGATTGGTCCTCCTTGTAAACCATATCACCAACTCAGCAAAGCTGAGCTCTAAAGAGAACGCTCTCAGTACTGGATATGTGGTACCTTGCAAAAACTTTGGTGTTTGGGATCCTGCCCTGTCCATTTTATGTTGCAGTTAGATCTTATGCAGTGAAGCCGGAATGTATCTAGTTGTGTTATGTGTTGCCAGTAGGTTGCCTATGCCTTCAGCTATAAAACAAAATGACGTGAGAACCATTGCTTGGTGGACTTTGGTTTTTGTATTGTGGCAGACTCCATACTTTATCCAAGTATTGTGGGAGAGTCTATCAAATGCTGAACTTGTTTTTGCTGTTGCTGACCTGCTGTGTCCAACGAGAGAGAATCTCATGACTGTTCATCGGAAGTTCATTGGCACCTATTGAGAAAACTGGATGTCACACCTTTACTTTTGGGGACAGATCTCAGACCTTCATGGATTGTGCTTTTCAGCCATTTCCTGAAGTTTTCCAGTCTTACTTTCCCATCTTCAGTTGTTTTTCTCTCTTAATTTGACCTGCAGCACGTGTTTTGTGTTGTAGCATCAGGCTTCTCTTGTTGTTAATTTTTTGCCCAATGTGTAGGCACTTGGCTTTGTCATGGTCATTCTTGTCAAACGAACCGTCTGTTTTAGGAACCCAAGGACATTACATGCCATAATGTCACTGACCCTCTTAAGTTGTTCCAAACATTTTCAATGTCTGTATTTTCTTCTGGAATACCAGCAAATTTTAGGGCTCAACTTTCTTCCTCCAAAGTGCCTCCTGTGCTGTAGAATTCCAAGAAAACCAGTTTGAATTTGCTCATTTTTGAATTAGCCTAGCATAACAGACCAGCACTGTGTTGATGAAAGGCCACAGACCTGAAATATTATCCCTATTTTTCTCTCCACAAATGCTGCCTCACCTGCTGAATATTTTCAGCATTATCTTTTATTATTTTAGCTCATGGGAGTTTAGTATGATTTTATGTATTCAATGATATAAATGTTATTGTTATTCCCTATGTATGAAGCCAGATGGCTAATATAAAGGACAGTATTCAACTAATCTACACAGCTGCTTTAGTTCATGTTGGATAAGCTGAATGAATGCATGTAAAGGAGTGTCCCGTTGACAATATATAGGGTTTCCTTCTGAGGTTATTCTTAAGTTGGAGTTAAAACAATGCAGAGGAACATTGCTCTGCATCTAACCTATATTACACCAGATCCAGGGAATGCTTGGCGGGAACAATAGCCAGTACTGGTGACAGCCTTCTGTTTCATAAGACAATGGTTGTCATCTCTGTGTCAAGCATTACCTGGTGTGGCTCCAGAGTGTTTGCAGCAGATAAAGACAATGGAGTGAGAAGGAGCCAAATTCACTGGCTCTGTTTTGTCTTGGGCCCCTTCTTGGCTAGGGGAGCTTTCCAGTTATGTTTATCTCTATGATTCTATGATTCTTCCAATGCCATTCCAGTCAGACGCCAGATGTCATGCACATCAGCAACTGTCTCCAATTTGTCACTGTCCATGTTCATCATCTTCATACCTCACTTGCAGGTGTCCTAATAGTAGAGATATGGATACCCAAGGGATCATGACCCAGTGGCCAATTCATCGGACAGAAGGTTTTTTGGTGTATGGCCGCCATCTATCCAATAGGCATGACCAAGCCAGCGCAGATATCATTGGCTTAGCAATGGAATTGGTATACTTTAGGAGCTCTGAGCTGACAACATCATCCTGCCAAGAGATGCTGAGGATACTTCTGAGGCAGCACAGGTGGAACTTATCCAGCTTTTCCTCCTGCTCAACATATGTTATCCAGATCTCACCATGATAGAAGAGTGCACTGAGAATGCAGGCTTGGTTGACTCTGAAGATTGATGTTTTCAGTTAAGTTGCGTTCCACACACTATTATTCAACTCGGATGTAACAGCTGCAGCTTTTATGATATGTGTCTTGATTTCTGCATCAAGTGACAGATTGCTGATGATTCTGGACTAGAAATATGAAGATATCAGCAACTCCTAGTGTCACCTTGTCAAAAGTGAGGGATGGCAGTATGACAACTCCCTGGACCATGACACTTGTCTTGCTAATGGTCAAACCAAACTCTTTACCACCACGAGACAGTCTGTCCACCTTCCACTGTAGGTATTCATCTGTATAATATGTCAGTGTGGCATAGGACAGCACTCTGCTGAGGATTTGGTGCATCTTCGTCTTGGATCTAAGGTAAGCAAGATTGAAGCTTTCCATCAGTTCTGGTATGTAAGTAAACACTCTCTATAGATGACCTGATTTAACTTCATATGATTATTATTATTGTTGCATATATCGGGATACAGTGAAAAACATTGTTGCTTGTGCACTTTACAGACAAAACATACCATTCATAGAGTGCACGGGGAAAAGGAGAGGATAAGGTACAGAACGTAGTGTTGCGATTACAGATAGGGTGAAGGGAAAGATCTGCTTAGGTCCATTCTAAAGTCTGATGGCAGCTGGGACAAACCTGATCACATATGACAGCAAGAAAGAGAAGAATATGCAAAGAGTTTCCATGTCAGAACACAACACTGTCTGATCGCAACTGCAGTTCTCAAAGGATTCTGACATTGTCCTGTCATAGCTAACCTTACCCATCATGTTGTCATGGGAAGTGGAGATCATATTGAGCGGTTTCAGCAGACAGCCAATTTTCTGTAGCAGCTTATATGATTGAATGTCTTGGTGAGGTCAATGAAGGCTCTATCATGGTCTCCAATGTTCATCACATTTCTCTTGCAGCTGTCAGACTGAAAAGATCATGCCAGTTATCAGCTGGGAGTCAGGATAGATGTGCTCAACCAGGATCTGACAAGAGCAACACGGGCAAATACTTTTCCCACAATACTCAGCAGGGAGATGCCTCAATGATTGTACCAATGGCTGAGGTTGCTTAAGGCTAGGCTTGGCCGACAGCTCAGACAACTGTTACTCCTATTCAAACACCTATCCCCTAGAGAGATCATTGTTTCATTGATAGCACAGACTTTCTGATCTCAGTGGTCAATGTCACAATGTTTATTTACGTAAGGTTAAGAGGTTTCATAGGTTTGTGGTTTTGTTGTTGACATTATAAAGGGCCTGTATGAGAGATACATTTATTGCCTTACAGTGAATTAGTTTTCTTAACATAGTAGAAAATTATGAATGAATTATGTTTTCCAAGGTTTTAGTTTTATTTCTACACCCTACTGTCATTGGTTCTATAGAGTTCTATTGGGATAATGGGCATGGAAATTGTCATAGCTTGGCGTTGGTGATAAGAAAGGACCTGAGGGGCTGAGCGAAGAGGCATAGCTTGAAATAGAGGGCTTGAAGGGCCATGGAATGGGAGGCATGAGGTGGCATGGAGGGAGGATGTATAGGGCTGAGGGGGCAAGGGGTAAGGGCTAGAGGGCCTTTGTGCTTCTGTTTTTTAACTGAGATCAAGGTCCTACAAGACCCACACTAGCTTTTTGAACAGCCCACCGTGGCACCCAACAGCAATGACACCTTTCCTTGGTTGGCCGGTCCGACTCCTGCCCTCATTCATTTGCCTTCACTCACCCTCACTCACCTGCCATCATCAGCGGCGCAATGTTCTCTACTCCAACATGGATTGCTGGCAGCAGGACCCTCACAATGAGTGGACCCTCAACATCCCTCCTTCACCACCTCCCCATGCCGACCATCCTCTGCATGCCCTCCCCCCCCTTGCTGACCTTCCCATTCACAACCCCCTTGCATACCCTCCCCCCTTGCAAATCTCCCACTCTAGCCTGACCATTAGATTTTTTAACATAATGCATAGCCCCACTTGCATAGCCTCCCTTGCATCTCCTCTGCATTGCCCTGCCTTTGCAGATCTTCCCCTTGCAGAGATCCGCTTTGTCATAGCTCTCTACATTGCCCTGCCCTTGCAGAGCTGCCCCCCTTGCATAGCCCCCACCCCACTTGCAGAGCTGCCCCCCTTGCATAGCCCCCATCCCCATTGCAGAGCTATACCCCTGCATGGCCCCCTCTGTATAAGTCCCCCATTTTTGGGCATGCCACCCCCATCGTAGCCCCACCCCCACTCAGGCACCAGCTCCACTCAGGCCCCACCCCCTTGGCACTGCCCTAGCAAACTTATGGTGCCCAACTGAACACTGTCAGGGTGTGAACTGAGCAATACCAAGTGCCAGTACCTGATGAGCACAGTCTAGCCCCCAACCACCCAAGAGCTTCAGTGGTCTCCGGTCACCCCAGCGTGGCCACGGTGTCTGGTTTTCACTGGTGGAAACCAGTATAGATTCTCTCTAGCATGACGTCATGTCATCGAGGGGGAAGGAGGCTAGAAAATGCCTTGCAGGAGCAGCTAAGTTGTCTTACTTTTATGCAAATAGGCTTTGCTCTCTTTTTGGGAGTGAAGCAGATCTCGCCAACAAAACAAGGCCAGGAGGCTAGCAAACTAATTTACGTATTCTCAGGCACGATCTTCCCATCTTGCCACTGTGATTGATCAGCGCAGCAAGTTGGCAAGATCACACACATTGACCTTTCCTATGTTTCCCTCTCTATCTAGGCCTATCAAGTCCTTACCATGGGAATACAAAAACTCTGATGTATAACACTGCCTCAGTGGGATAGCATACTTTGGGAGCAGTATAGGCTGCAGGAGTAAATATGCAGTGACCTACAAGGTGAATCTCATTGGTAATAGTATAATCATCAGGATTCTAACCACAAAAGCAAAACTTTCTTTTGAAGAATTAGATCAGTTCAGATAGTTGGAATAAGCAATCCCAGTAATGTACGGTGGTATGGAATGAAATGAGTTTACAAGCAAAATCAATACACATAATACAATGACACTCACACCCTCAGCTGGTAATAACTGAGTGACCGTATTATTGCATTTCAAGAAAGCAGTTCTGCATTTGTTAAAGGATCAATAATGCTGCATATTGTTCACAAAATAAAATTAAACTTTTTACCATCTATGTCTCATCGGCAATATTTGCACTGAGCTACGCAGCATACAGATGGAGGGATTCTGCTCAGCTTGTGTTGTGCTGTGTGTTAATGTGATGCGCATCAAACTGTGTCAAGTGGAGTCTGCTCTTCGCTCCCATTGTATCTCAGACCTGGCACAGTGGAAGTAATATTTTAGACAGAATGTGCATTATGTGCAATGTATGATTGACATCTGTGCAAACAATTTGAACTATATTAGACAGTATAGTGCATGTGATTTTAAAGATGCACTTAAGCTGAATGTTGGAATTTCCTCCCATATCACGAGGTTTAAAATTATCAGGATCGATCTGAAAGAGGCAGGCAAAAGCACTGTCAGTGACTGCCATTTTAGCATTGTTTTATGTCTCAACTTGGCTGCTAAAATGTTTTTCTGGGGGTGGGGGGGGGGGGGGCGGGTGCGGGGGGCTTTCCTTTTATTTCCAGCTTCAGTGTTGGCATTGGTGGTGGCGTTCCAGTGGATTTTTTTGTTAATCCTTCGGCCATAAAAGCCAGGCACAAAGGTTTTTCCATGAGGGATTCCTGTAGCTCTATAGAAGAGAAAATAACATACATTTATATAGCGCCTTTCATACCATCAGCATATCCCACAGTGCTTCACAATCAATTCAAGCATTCTTGAATTGTAGCCACTGTAATAATATATGGAAGCAATTCATGCACAGAAAGATTCCACAACCTGTTGGGAGGATGTTCATTATAGAACTTAAAGAGTAGTTTTCAGTTAGTTAACTCTTAAGGTCTTCCTTAACAAGTAGAACTATTTATATATGTGCAGTAAAGTGTACAGGCTGGAAGCTACCTCCATCCTTACTTCTTGGACAGTCAACCATCAACCTCTACATATGGATTGTATACCTTCTTACACTAAGTGGGTGGTACTGTACTCAACTCTACATTAACCCTGTTTTTTTTATTCATTCAAGGAATGTGCTCATCATTGGCTAGACCAGCATTTATTGCTCATCCTCAATTGCCTTTGAGAAGGTGGCGCTGAGCTGCCTTCTTGAAACACTGCAGTCATATGGTGCAGCTATACCATATTAGTGCTTTTAGGAAGAGAATTCCAGAATTTTGATCCAGCAACAATGAAGCAACAGCAATATACTTCCAAGTCAGGATGGTGAGATTTTTGGAGGGGAACCTCCAGCTGATAAATCATGTATCTGTTGCCCTTCTCCCTCTAGATGGTAGTGGTCATGTGTTTGCAAGGTGCTGTTTATGGGACCTTGGTGAGTTCCTGCAGCGCATCTTGTGATAGTACACATAGCTGCTGTTGGTTGTCGGTGGTGGAGGGAGTGAATGTCTGTGGATGGGATATCAATTAAGAAGACTGATTTGTCCTGGATGGTGTCAAGCTTATTGAGTGTTGTTGGAGCAGCACTCATCCAGACAAGTGGGGAGGATTCCATCACGCTCCTAACTTGTGCCTTGTGGATTGTGAACAGGCTTTGGAGAATCAGTAGGTGAGTTGCAGAATTCCTAGCCTCTGACCTGCTCTTGAGGCCACTGTGTTTATGTGGTGAGTTGGCGTCAGCTTCTGGTTAATGAAACTCCCTAGAATGTTGATAGATGTGTGTGTGCTAGACTCTTAAACTTCACCATCACCCAAGTCTTTATCCAGTGTATATGGGGTTTCACTCAAACATTATATACAATATATTTAGATAAATGATAATGCATTTTGTGGTGATGTTTGGAGGGATAAATATTATGATGTGGAGCTGCTGGCATTGGACTGGGGTAAACATAATAAGAAGTCTCACAACACCAGGTTGAAGTCCAGCAAGTTTATTTGATAATAAACCCACTAGTTTTTGGGTCTGCCCCTTCGTCAGGTGAGTGAAGGGGCAAACCCCGAAAGCTAGTGGGTTTACTATCAAATAAACTTGTTGGACTTCAACCTGGTGTTGTGAGACTTCTTACTGGGATAAATATTAGCCAGGGCATGATGGAGAACTGCTCTGCTCTTATTCAGATAGCTCATGTTGACCAGAGACGCAGATTGGGAGGGGAGCCTATTTAATATCATATCTGAAAGATGGCATCTCTGACAGTGCAGCAGCACTCCTTCAATATGGTACTGGAATGTCAGCCTGGATTATCTGCTTCCGACTCTGGAGTGAAATCTGACTTGAGGAAAGAGCATTCCATAGAGACACAATTGACATCTTAATACAGAGTACACTTTATTGGCAAGATCTATATATACATTAATGAAGTTAGAATGCCTTATCCCTTGAAACTGTCCCCATCCTTGTTACATTTACAAGTGCCAATAGCTCCTGTAGGTAATACTATAATAGAGTTTCCTCATTGAAAACATTCAATTCTTTCTTATGCTATCCAGTCACAAAACATTTCATTCTGAGCAATAAATAATAACAATAGTCACTTTTTGTCTGTGCAGGCTGTTCTGCTTGCTCAATGTCAAGGGCGCATCTGTTTGTGGGCTGATTTGTTGGGCAAAACCTGGCACGTGAGTGGGTACATGGAGCACATGGAGCACTGGAATACACAATGTGCTTATGGCTGCCAAAGTTTGATGTGTCACTGTCCCCATGCAATGATGGAGTGCGCGCAGGCATGTGCAGAAGTGCAAATTCTCCAAAATGCATATAAAGGTCAGGTTTGCTTAAAGCTGGGAAGGAAATCAGTGAGGTTTTTCTCTCACCTCTCTCCGGGGTTGGGAAATGTGTGTGTGCTGGTGTTGCCTAGAATCACCTCAGCAGCGAATGCCAAGTCAATGAATAGGCCCTGACTAGCTCTGGTCCACTGACAAGATTGCAGAGGGACTAACAAGGGAAGTTGCTCCAGTGTTGCGTCAAGGAGTGAAGCTAAGGTCTTTTTCCACTTTGAGAGGCATTGCTCGCATTCAATTGGAGCATAAATGATCCCATTAAAGTTTCATGATTTTCAAAATGTTGGCCGAGGAACTGATACTTGTGGGGCTAGGATGGTTGTGGGGGGAGAGTCATGGCCAATATGGAAACATGCTGAGATGAGGATGGCTTTAAAGGGAGGGCATGGGAAGGATGGAATGAGAGAGGTTGGCATAGGAAGGGGGATGAGATGTTGGAGTTTGGTTAAATATGGTTAAATGGCAGGGTCAATTACTTAATACACTATATTTTTTGTGCTGGTAATGAAGATTCACTAAATTTGAATGAAAACATTTTTGAAAATCTGTCAGGTGAATCAAAACAGTTCATCACCATTGCTTGTATAAACGAAAAGATAATAGCCTATAATGTGCAGAATTGCCACACAGTCAAACAGAAGCATTAATATTGTTGCTATGAAACTTCAATCCTAAACAAGGACTTTGTCACAGAATGGTTGGTATTGAGCAAATTGTTGTGTTTGAAGAGATGCTGAAATTATAATTGACAGTTTTCAAGGAAATAGAATGTTTATTGAGTCCATCATATGTAACCCCTCCTTTTCATCCCTGGTGAAAACAGTTCCTGAATAGACTTTATATAACTACAAACAAGTCTCAAGGGAGACTCTTGATTAAACTTGTATGTTTTTCCTCGTGTTTGCATGCTTTATGTAGCTTTTTTTCAGAGTGAGAAGTGTTGATTCTGTTAAACTCTCCAGAAGTATTGTTGCAACGAAGAACGTAATTTGATTGCTAATGTTTTTGCCTGTCTTGGCCTGTTTGCCCCTATTAAAAACTTTGGTAGTGTGTCGGCAGGCTCATGTGCTAGCCACTAGATGGCTCTAAAGTGCAATTGAAACAAGTAATTAATTCAGGCCTACTGAACATCCAAAAGTATTTTATAACTGAATAATTAGTTTTGAAATGTAATCACTGTTCTATTTTGCTAAATGTGGTAGACAGCTTGTGAATAGCAATATCCCAGCAGCAGCAATAAGGTGATTAATCAGTTCCTCCCTTCGATTTGGAGCTTCTCAACTTCATTTGTCAGCCATCTTGGACAAGGTAAATCAGATAAATAACAAAGTTTCTACCTAAATTAAGCTTTGACCAATTTGTAGTCTGATGTTTTTATTTTTTTTACTCCTGAGCCCATTCTCAGGCTGTTCTCTACCCTCTATTCAATTTGATTTAATTCCTTTCATTGGAATTGTCCTTCAGAATGATTGGTCAAATGTTTAATCTCTTTCACCTCTCTATCATCCTTTGCTGCACCTCTCTCCTTTGCCTTCTGCTCCCTTTCCCATTCCTCTCTTCTCTCCAATCAACTACCATTCCAATTTCCCTTCTCCCCTCCCAATGTTTCCCCGCCTTCTCCTTCACTCTCCTTGCCCTCTGAGCCCTGAGGATGACAGCACACTTGTGACAGCAGTGACAGATCAACTTGTTTCAGAATGGAATGAGAAAAAAGAAAAGAAAGAAAGTCCCTGGATAAAAGAAAAACCGTGAGTGCTGGAAATGTTAACATTAAAAGCAGAACTTGCTGGAAAGACATAGTGAGTCTGTCAACATCTGAGAGGTGTAAAGCTACTTTGACTGATGGCTATTTTATCCAAAATGTTAACCTGCCTTTTCTGCTCACAGAGGAGAAAGGAATAGCTGTCTATTTCCATCATTTTCCATTGGATGTGACAGACACGTTGCTATGCAACAAGACCGTTTATTTGCATTTTCAGACCACACTAAAACTGACCTATTTACTGTGGCTGGAATCACAATTACATCATTATCAGTGGAAAGTTCAGTGCAATGCTTTTACCGTGTCCCCCTGGATTCCTCCTTCCAGCTCTTGCTCATATGTATCCTCTGCCAAACAGTGCTTACAACCTGCATGGGATTAATCGCAGATTTACAAATCGAGATGGGGGTTGGGGGGGAGGTTGCTTGTACTGAAAGATTTTCAGGCGTTACTTTGATATGTTAATGCCCAATACCTTAACCCTCCCTGATACAGATTTTGCGGCGGTTCCTATTTGCCACAGTGCAATATTGAGTGCGGTGGATGCTCAGTTATCTAGTTCAAGCACA
This sequence comes from Carcharhinus amblyrhynchos, assembly GCF_965287045.1. Taxonomy (NCBI): domain Eukaryota; kingdom Metazoa; phylum Chordata; class Chondrichthyes; order Carcharhiniformes; family Carcharhinidae; genus Carcharhinus; species Carcharhinus amblyrhynchos. The sequence continues at coordinate 81,660,931 of NC_137329.1, read as the reverse complement.
GTGGGGAAAGGAAGGATGTGTTCAGTGCAGCAAAACTGAAGGGAGATGATGACTCCTTTCCATTGCAGTGTCAAGTTCATTAATGTTGGAGCTCCTGGACTTGGGAAGGCTGTCTTGTATGGTGCAGAAGAACCAAAGTGCCTGATATATCACTTTTGGCAAGAGAGCAAGCGAGGTCAGCTTTAATAAGTCCTCAGAGGCAGAAGTCCCTGCACCAAAATCCCTTTATTTACAAGTCTGACAGCAGCATACAGAGTGCTTTCAGTTAGCAATCTATACTAGGAGTGCCAGAGGAACTGACACTCCTGGTTAAGTACAACAGACTCCCTGATTGATCCATCAATGTAGTCCTTAATCAGGGAGTTCATATTCTAAGAGACCAACCTCAATTGCCTGACTAAAGTCATTACATCAGTGTTGCCCTAAAAACAGAAAATGCTACAAATTCACATCAGGCCAACACAGCTATGATCTTTCATCAGAACTCAGAAAAAATTAGGAACGAAATAGGTTTTAAGCGAGTGAAAGGGGAAAGGGTAGGTAAAGAACAAAAGGGAAGATCTGTGAACAGGGTGGATGACAGGAGAGGTTGAATGATTAAAGAGTTGGTGGCACAAATGCAAAAGGGAGTGGTAATGGAACAAGTAAAGAAAGAAAAGATGTGTCCAGAAGACGTGTCAATTGTAGAGTAATGAACAACTGCTGTCCAAAAGGAAAAACAAGAGAAAAGTAAAACCAGAACCACCAAAAAGAGAGGAAACAAAACAGAGACAGAATGTGATCTGAAATTGTTAAACAACAGGTGAATATGGAAGGCTGTAAAGTGCCTAATTGAAAGATGAGGTTCTGTTCCTCAAGCTTTCATTGAGCTTCATTGGAGCAGGCCAAGGTCAGAGAGGCCAGTGTGAGAGCAAGGTGGGGAATTAAAATGACAGGCTACAGGAAACCCTGGGTCATCCTTGTGGACTGAAAGGAGGTGTCCCACAAAGCAGTGACCTAACCTGCTTTTGATCTTCCCAACATAGAGAAGGCCACATCATGAGCAGTAAATATAAGAAAAGTATATAAGTTGCTGTTTTAGCTGGGATGTTGGGTGATGGGAAAGGAGATAAAATACCAAGGCTAATTGCCCAAATCATGATTCTGGGAGGAAGGGTAAGAGCAGAAGTGTGGGATATGGGATGGACTGCCTAGGGAGGCACTGTTGCAGTGGTTTGATTAGTGAACCAGAGACCCAGGATTCTGCTCTGGGGACCTGGGTTCAAATCCCACTGTAGCAGATGAATTTGTATTGAATTCAATAAATAAGAAATGGAATTCAAAGACAAATGATGACCAAGAAACCATTGTCAATCATTGTAAAAATCCATCCATCTAATTGACAAATCTGCTATCCTTCCTTGGTCTGATTCGCAACAATATGGTTGATTCTTGAAAAACCACAAGGTCAGTATTATAATCCTGTTCTTGCTATTGTTTGTCCTCCTACTGACTCACACACGGGCAAAAAGAAACACACATCTTATGTTGTACTACAGGCACTGTTAAGAAGGTGTCTCTTAGAGGCAACATTGTGATGTGTTCTGTATGATTGATTAAGTAGCAAAAGTCAGTATTAGATTGTATGTTATATTAGCTTCATAGTTAAAAACAAAACTGATATTCTGAGATTGTAACTGTTTTCACATAAAATAATTCTGAATTGTATTGTTCTAATCTTCTCATGGATACATCTACATGTTTATTCTTTTCTATGTTGATCTGATATTATCGAATGAAAACAAAGACTGCGGCCATGACTGAGTTCTAAAACTGCAATATGCATTTTGTCCCATCTCAATGTTGGCCGTGCATTTGCCTGTGCATCGAACCTTCAGAGTATTTGTATCTGTGTTTTGAATTCATTCTGAATAAATAGGCAGAGGACTGCAGGCACTGAGTATTATATTTAAAGTGAAATTACATTCCTAACAGCGTAATCCATTTTCTGTGAGTCGAGCAGAACATTCAACCATGTTCACAAGCAGCTCAAGGTCTTTTGCATTAACAAAAAAGGGGTTAGCATTAATGTACTTAAACTGATCTAAGTAGAATAATAAAATCCACTACGATTTTCATGCACACACACACACACACACACACACTCTCTCTCTCTCTCTCTCTCGAAGGTCACACATGGACAGCAAGGAGACCAGCACTGCTGCCTCGCAGCATCAGTGACTCAGGTTCAATTCTAGCCTTGGACCACTGTCTGTGTAGAGTTTGCACATTCTTCTCATGTCTGTGTGGGTTTCCTCTGAATGCTGTGGTTTCCTTCCACAGCTTAGGTGGATTGGATATGGTAGATTGACCCTTAGTGAGAGGAGGATTAGCAGGATCAATACATGGGGTTAGGGCCTGGGACAGACTGTTGTTGGTGCAGGCTTGATGGTCCTAATTCTTCACTGTAGGGATTCTATGATTCTATTTAACACAGTGGGGAAAGACAAGAGACACAGATGGGATAAACATATATTCCTACGAGGGAAAATGGTTGCATTAGTTGCGGTCAAATTCAGCCAAATATCCCAATTCCACTGGCTACCAGTTCAGTGAGACATCAATGCCCTGTCTGAGATTAAATATCAAAGTCAGCAAAGTACTGGTGAAAGATGGAAGATGACTGTGTCTGGAGTGTCGGAGAATCACCTCAGTGGGATGATGGTGGTGGCTATGAAAGACAGAATTACAGCGAATGTATTTAGTGACTGTGAGAGATTGGGAAATCACTTAGAAGGGTTAATGGGACAAAGAAGGGTGTGAGATTGTGTTGAGACAAAAGGAGAGAAGGAGGAGCAAGGGAATTGTATGTGTGTGTAGGGGGGTGGGGTGCGCATTAGAACACATAAATGCCAGTGACAGGCCAGTGGCAATGTCCAGTACTAGTATACAAGGTGGAGAACATTGGGGTAAGCAGAAATGGGGTAAACTTGTGGTATCAAAAAGCCCCTGTAAATGGGGTCAAATGGGGGAACTCTATATCTGGCATGGATTTAAAAGGGTGTCAGGAAAGCAGGTACATGTGGTGTTATGCCCATATCATCTGAATGAATTTGACTGAATAGTGAATGTGTTCAAATTAGTGCGCAACCTATCAATTGCACTGTGGAGGTGACAGTTCAGGACCATGTTCCAACTCAGGTGGCATACAAGGGCAATGGAACAATACTGCATTACTATCATGATACGTGGTGCCCCATTCAGGACCCAACCTTCTGTTTTAAATCCCCCATTGGAAGTCAAGATTTCAGTAGTAACGATAATCCCTACCTGGGGACATAGCTCAATGAATCCTCCAGTAGATAGTGCCCTCCCAAACCTTTAAGATTATATAGCTCACTTTGGATATGTCGTGCCTGAACAACTCACAAGATTGGTAAAGGAGAATTGTCCCAAAAACAGTATTACACACTCAAACAGAAATATCAAGATGTAAGGAAAGCAATCAGAACAATGACATCCACACCTTGGTCGGATCCTGGTCTCAACAATGACAATGTTATTGTGAAAAGAACCAGAGGGAAGAAGAGGGGATTTTTTTTTTGAGTTATTGTGATTTGGAATAACTACTTGAAAGGATAATTTTCAAAAGGAAATTGAATATATACTTGAATAGGAACACTTTGCAGCTCCCTATGGGGAAACAGCAAGTGAGTGGAACTAATTGGATTGGTCTTCAAAAACCTGCACAAGTTTAATGGGCTCCATCGCCTCCTCCCGGGTTGTACGATTCTGTGATCTTTGTAAAGTGAATCTTAAGCACTGACTGGATGAGAAAGCATGCTGTCCTCCTGAAACGCCCCGGAGAAATTTTAAGAGCTCTGCCCAGCAGGTGGGCTGCATGTAAATCATGTAAATTGCTAAAACTTGTAGCAAAAGCTGCATAATTGGCTTCATCATAAATTCCAAACTTTCTACCCTCAGATTTGGCTGATAGTCATTTGATAATCGGAATGGTAATACATTTAACAAGATTAACATTAATGATAGTTTCCTTGCATGCAGTTACACTGCAGATGGATGGAAGTTGTTACTCGTGTTCCTCTGTATACATCTCTCTCTCTCTCAAATTCATTCTGGAACATAAAATGCCTGCTTCAAAATAAACGACATGGTATTGTGAGACTGATTAGTCAATATGCTGATAGGAGACAATTTGTCTCATCAGCAATCTAACCACACACTGATGCTGGAACGCATTTTAACTAAATACTACTTCCAGCCGGATCCTGGCACTTGTTAATTTGTTTAAGGGCAGGTGGATGCTAAAGGCTGTTATTACACATTTTTGCAAAGCTTTCTAGACCAGATCTGAGATATAATTGCCCTGAAATGAGATGAACCCCATTCTATCTTAGCGTAAATGACAACGTGAATGGATAATTGTTTGTGTCACGCGAAATAAACTCTGGCTTAATTGTCATTGTACAGCCATTCCATTTAATCTTGGTCAATGAGGTCTGAATGACAACATAAATGGCTAATTGCTTAGGCCCCATAAAAATAAATTCATTGTTAATCACTATTGCTTAACATTCAATTCTGCCTGACAGTCTTTATGAATCCTGAGAGTGATGATTCCTCCTACTGTGCCCACTATATTATTCTTATGGATAAGATGTAAATTAGTAATGAGAAAAGTCGCAATTTCCATAAAGCATCTTTATTCAAACACGGAGCTAATTGAGTGATTGCATGCTCCCATCAGGAAACACATTCAAACTGAGCACGGGTCAATGGCTTGGCACTACACACTATCACTGACCCATGCTCCCATGAATTATAGCTTTCTGACTTCCTGAGAGGATGGAATTGCTGAGTTTACTGCTTTTTTTTTTGTGCCGATAAAAAAACAGCAATGAAAGCCTGACCTCTTGAAAATTTGAGCTGAGGCTAAAAGCTCCAGTAACCGGGACAAATGTGGACAGGGCAGTGATTTTAGTAGGAATATCCACTGCCCCTACCCCAACCCCAGCCCAGCTCTAACAACCCACTCCTTTCCTATGACCTCTTTATTTTCACGAGAACAGGTCTCCATCAACCAAATGGCCAGCATCTATTGCCCGTCCCCAATTATCCATGAGAACATGCTGGTGAGCCATCTTCTAGGCCTGCTGCAGTCACTTTCTGTAAGTACATCCACAGTGCTGTTAGGGAGGGAGTTCCAGAATTTTGATCCAGCGACAGTGCAGGAACATTACCAACTGCACTGAATCTTTGAGGAGGTATTTGAGGAAGTAACAGGAGACAAAGTGAATGCATTAGGTGTTTATCTGGATTTTCAAAAGGCCTTTGATAAGATGTTCCACGATAGGCCAGAGAATGCAGAGTCAGGGGACAAGTGCAGAATGGATTGCTAGTTGACTTCAAGATGGAAAACAGTGATTAGGAGATAAAGTTAGTTCTTCAGAGTGACAGAAGGTGGGAAGTAATTTTTCAGAAAGATTGGTGATTGGACCACAGCTGTTCATAATTTATTTAACTAATTTGTACGTTGGAATTAAAAATATTATTTCTAAATTTGCAGACCTTAAATTAAGCTGGGTTGGGTCTCTTATCTCTTGAAAAAGGCCATGTGTGACCTAATAGAGGCCTTTGAAATTTTTTTCAAGGTTTTGGTAAAAAGTGGATACAAAGAGAATGGGGCAAACTTACCAAAATAGCCCTAAGTCCAGGACGGGAATGAAAATGGAAGAGTTCCAGATTTGTTTCCTCGGTGAAGCTACCAGTTAAATCTTAAGCACTCTGTGCAATAAAAAACCCTCGATGCTGCCTATAGGGGGACTGGGTGAGGCACAAAGCACCTGAAAACTGGCTGATTGCAAAAGAGGGTGCTATTGCGCATGCACAGGTCTATGTGTTGTGAGCAGCAGAGCACTGTCACTGCCCCTCCTGCTATCAGCCAGCCTTCCAGCCAAGCACCCCCAACCTCCTGCTAGCATGGGGCCCTGCGGCCATTCATGGACCCCACCCAGAACAACTGTGCCACCTCCCCATGCAGAACGATTGCCACCCTTCCCACAATTGATGTTGCAGAGTGCCCAGCAGTACCCCCCTCTCCCCCCACCGATTGCTCTGCAGAGCGTGCAGCACTCCCCCCACCCCAATGAAGGGCCCATCCCCCAGTCTTCCCCTACCCCTCCAGTAGGTCCTGCCTATCTCCCCTCAGACCCTACCAAGATGCCAGGCTGGTACTGCCCAAGCGGCGAACCCATGCTCCCAATTTCCTGGGAGGGAGTAGGGAGACCTCCGTTGCCTCCGGTCATCTTGTCTGGTCCCTGTTGATGGGGGACCATATGTTATCCACGCCAGAGAGAACCTTCCCCAGCCAGTCCATACAAGCAAGGGAGCCTGAGCGATTCCATCCCAGACTCACTAATTCAATTTAAATGAGCATTAAAATAAACTTAAATAATATATTCAGTCTTGTGAGCATTCCAGGCGCAAGATTGAACGGTCCAGATATACAGAGCAGGTAAGATCGCGAGAGGTGAGAAATTGGGCACGAACCTAATTTCTCGGTTCTCATATGATCTTAGCGGGCTTGCCCCGCCTATTGGTTGCAAGGCAAAATGGTAAAATTGCCCCCAGTGTTTCCATGTATATAACTAGAGGCTATCAAGATGAGATAGTCAGCAAGATAACCAACTGGGAATTCAGAAAAAATTTCTTTATCCAAACATTGGTGAGAGTGTGGAATACACAACTATTGGGAATGGTTGAAGCAAATAATATGGATGTATTGGAGGGAAAGCCAGATAAGCAAATGTGAGAGAAAGGAATAGATGGTTACTGTGCGGAATTAGATGAGAACAGATGCAAAAAGGCTCAAGTGGAGTAAAAGTAATGGCTGTTGGGCGACAGAATGACCTGTTTCTGCACTGCCCTAAATCTTATGTAATCCCAAATAATATCCACAACTTCATTGCCTAGCCAGTTCAATTAGTAAAGACAACCTGGGTTATTTAAAACCATGTGTCCTGATATCAGGCTGTAACCCTAGTGACTCCAATGCAGCACATTTAGTGACCAGACTAATGTTCCTCTAGCTGTGACTACACTCAATGAATTTAAAATCTTTATGCTTAGCAGTCATTTCTGACTATGGGCCCGAATTTCACCGACAATTTCACCCGTTTTCGGGCGCGAAATCATGGTAAAGTCGGGTGTGAGGCCTTTATCGTGATCTGCACCTGAGTCCGCTCAGATCGCCACTTTACCAAGACCCGCGAATGGCGGGGATCCGTTCCGTGCCCAAATCGGGCGCAATGACGATTTAAATGTATTTGCATGCATTTAAATTGAATTAATGAAGTGCCCACCCAACTCTATCAGCATTTCACCCTTTACCACCGCGTTTACCAATCCGGAACCGCGCTTTCAGGGACCTGCTGAGTAAAAGTCTGAGTCGGGTGCTCCAGCCTCTGAAGAGCACGTTCAGTGTTTCCAATGGCTCACTGACTCAGATCAGTGGTGGGGGGGGGGGGGTGGGGGGGGGGGGGAGGGGGGCGTGGTGCGGGGAGGAGGAAGAGGAGGGGGGGTCAGATCATTCTCTGGTTGGAAGGGGAAGGAGGGGAGTGAGGTCGGATCGTTGTCTGCTTGGGGGGAAGGAGGAAGACGTGGGTCAGATGTATCTCCGGCGGGGGGGGAGGACTGATCGTTGTCTGGTTGCGGGGGAGGACTGATCGTTGTCTGGTTGGGGGGGAGGACTGATCGTTGTCTGGTGGTGGGGGGGAGGACTGATCGTTGTCTGGTGGTGGGGGGGAGGACTGATTGTTGTCCGGTAGTGGGGGGGCTGATTGTTGTCTGGTAGTGGGGGGAGGACTGATCGTTGTCTGGTTGGGGGGGAGGACTGATCGTTGTCTGGTGGTGGGGGGGAGGACTGATCGTTGTCTGGTAGTGGGGGGTGCTGATTGTTGTCCGGTAGTGGGGGGGGCTGATTGTTGTCTGGTAGTCGGGGGAGGACTGATCGTTGTCTGGTTGGGGGGGAGGACTGATCGTTGTCTGGTGGTGGGGGGGAGGACTGATCGTTGTCTGGTAGTGGGGGGGGCTGATCGTTGTCTGGTAGTGGGGGGGGCTGATCGTTGTCTGGTGGTGGGGGGGAGGACTGATTGTTGTCTGGTAGTGGGGGGGGCTGATCGTTGTCTGGTGGTGGGGGGGAGGACTGATCGTTGTCTGGTAGTGGGGGGGTGCTGATTGTTGTCTGGTGGTGGGGGGTGCTGATTGTTCTCTGGTGGTGGGGGGGGCTGATTGTTGTCTGGTAGTGGGGGGGGCTGATTGTTGTCTGGTGGTGGGGGGGGCTGATTGTTGTCTGGTAGTGGGGGGGGCTGATCGTTGTCTGGTGGTGGGGGGGAGGACTGATCGTTGTCTGGTGGTGGGGGGGAGGACTGATCGTTGTCTGGTAGTGGGGGGGGCTGATCGTTGTCTGGTGGTGGGGGGGGCTGATTGTTGTCTGGCGGTGGGGGGGGCTGATTGTTGTCTGGTAGTGGGGGGGCTGATTGTTGTCTGGTAGTGGGGGGGGCTGATCGTTGTCTGGTTGGGGGGGGGGGAGGAGGCGGGTCAGGTGTTCTTCTGGAAGGGAGGGGTAGAGAGGCCAGACCATTCTCTTGGTGGGGGGGGGAGTGAGGCAAGTTCTTGTTGAGGGGGGGAAAATAGGTCAGATTGTTGTCTTGGGGGGAGGCGGGTCAGATGGATCCCTGGTGGGGGGGGGAGATGGATCTCTGGTGGGTGGGTCGGGGAGGTCCGCTGCCACTCTGCTGGTGATTGGTAGGGGGGGGGGAAGGGGGGCAGGGATGGCAATCGGTCTGGATAGTGGGGGTGTAGATAAGGGGGGCAGTCGTGTGTGTGTCCCTTATCCACCCCCTCCCACTACCCAGACTGATCGCCACCCCCACCCCCCTCCGCCCCCACCGACCATCCGCAGAATGGCAGCGGACCCTTCTGCCCCCCCTGCCAGAGATCCGTCTGCCACCCCCAGAAATCCATCTGCCCCCGCCCCCGAGATACATCTTACCCGCCTTCATCCTCTTCCCCTCCCGAGATACACTCTCGCTCCAGCTTTTCGCTCCCGGGCCGCTTTCTCCACTTTCTAAGGCTCGGGAGTGATCTGATACGGGCGCGCTTTTTCCAATTTGTTTTCTAACTGCACATGCGCAGTTCAGAGCTCTGATCATTTCGGCCGTGCTAAGTCCCGCCCACAGTGCGAATGGGACTAGGGATCGCTGAGAACATATGGGGCGCCCGAAAGCGAATTTCTGAGTCGGATCTGTATTAGGCCCAGAATCAGCACTTAGGGCCCTATTTTACCATTTTCATTCTATGTGTCAAGAGGAAGCAGGTCAGAGGCAGAAAGATACATAAAATTCAATTTTCAAATGAAGGTAAAACAATACTGAGAGTACAATTAAAAGCTATTTAGAGTAATCGTGGCAATTGTTAGAATAAATTGGAAACTGGTTGGAGAAATCCTAATTCCGCTTTCTTATCGTCTTGTGTCTTGAGAGAGTGATGGTCAGGTTTCTTGGGCAATTCTTATCCAGAATCAATCACGTGCAAAAAGAGGTTTGTAAGGTGATTGGAATGTCAGATTATCAATAGGTATGATTGAGTAATACCTTCATCACTGCAAATCCAAATCAGCTCATTAACATCACTAATCAGTTCCTTCAGTCAAGCAAAACCAACTGTCAATCTTTCTGTCTGTGTCCAAAGATAATGAGGATAACGTTTATTTTTCAGAAACAAAGTTTTAACATTTTAAACCCAGCCGTTTGAAAGAGAACTCATGTCATTGAAGTTGAAAATTAACATTTTTGTCACAGTTCTACACCCCAGTGGAACCCCAATTGCCTATGGGTTGCTTTCCCCCTCATGTGGAGATTTTTAATATACAGATAATCAAGAATCTTTCTCTGTATTTAACCTGATAGTGGGCTTCTATCTTCTAATTGATTTGTTACGTGATCAATTTCTCAGCATGCAGACAAATCTCAGTTTCTATTTTGAGAGTGAAATAAAATTGAAAACAAAATTGACAACCTGCTGGTGCTCCTGAATTTATTTTTGCAAAAGTATACTTCATTTGTAAAATATCTGAAAGAACGTTAGAAACCTTTCAAAGTGGCCATCACCCAAAGTGCAATAATATTCAGGGCCTCTACTCACATCAGCTGGGATTCTCCCATGAAACATCAGTGGGGGGGCCTGTAGCAGGACACGCAGCCGGTGTCTGGCCAATCGTGAGTTTCCAGGCCCTTTTCTTCCCACATAATCATCCCTGGGCCAGAACTCAGCACGGGGCTGATTACCATATGGAAATCACTATTTCCATATGATTAGCGAGCCCTGGACAGTAGTCTCTGGGCCTGCTGATGTCTCCCTGCCCACTAGGAATGGTTCCCATCAGCAGAGTTTACAACTGCTCCCCACCAATGAGGAACAGGCATGTTCAACCTGCTGGTGGGGACAGAGGCCATTGAGGCCCACCCAATCGAGTGATCGAGGGCAGGATGCCCTGCTAGTACCGCCAGTGGACACCCTGGCACTGCCCCTTGTGCGCGCTGCCACTGCCTAACAGGCAACTGGCAGTGCCAATGGGGTGGGGCAAGAGGGGATGGGATCCACTGGGGGGGGTGATTGGTGATAGTGAAGGAGGGAGGGCACTGCAGACCCTGCAATGGGATTGGTGGGAGAGGGAGGGAGGTGGTGATTAGGGGTGGGGAATCGGGGCAGGCCATGAGAGACTGGTGATTTGGGTCTGGTCCAGGGGGGAGGTTGGCCAGCAACCATGATGGGAGGGAGGTCGATTCGACTGGGGATTGAGAGGGTGGTAAACGTAATCAGAAGTCCATTAATCAGGGGGCCGATGATGGGGGGGCCAGTGCCCATGTGCCGATCTCCCCAATGACAAATCGGCACATGCGCAATGGCCTGTTCAGCACATTGATGCCAGTGTCTCGAACAGGATGAGGCCCTTCCCCTCCCCCCACTTTCTGGGTTGAATCTCTCTGAGGCACTGTGTGATGCACAGAATACTGGAGATTCATTCAACTCAGTATGCCCAAAAAGAGGGCAAGAAATTGCCCCATTTGCCCATTGCCCACCCGTTGAGCTTTTCTTTTTGGAAGAACCCCACCCATCTTGTTGCACTCTTCAGGTGATTCAAAGAAATGTCTCAATCATTCTCAATCCTCACAATCCTGTCTCAATCCTGACAAATGCGAGGTGATGCATTTTGGACGGAATAATGCAGAGAGGAGCTATGTGATAAAAGGTAGGCCGATTAGGAGTATAGACATACAGAGGGACCTGGGAGTGCAGGTTCACAAATCCATGAAGGTTGCGTCACAAGTGGAGAAGGTTGTTAGGAAGGCTTATGGGATGTTAGCCTTTATAGGAAGGGGCATAGAGTATAAAAGCTGCCGTCTAATGCTTCAGTTGTACAGAACGTTGGTTAGACCGCATTTGGAGTACTGCGTCCAGTTCTGGTCACCTTACTACCGGAAGAACGTGGAGTCTCTGGAAAGGGTGCAGAGGAGGTTTACCAGGATGTTGCCTGGCATGGGGGGACTGGGTTACGAGGAGAGATTGAAGAAACTGGGACTATTCTCCTTGGAAAGACGGAGATTGAGAGGGGACATGATAGAAGTATATAAGATACTGAAGGGAATAGATAGAGTTAATAGTGAGAGACTGCTCCCTAGACTGGGTACGAACACGAGAGGTCATCATTTAAGGGTGAGGGGGGGAGGTATAATTTGGAGGTGAGAAGAAGGTTCTTTACGCAGAGAGTTGTGGGGGTCTGGAACGCGCTACCGAGTAGGGTGGTGGAGGCAGGAACGTTGGACTCGTTTAAGATGCAGTTAGATAGGCACATGAGTGAAACGAGAATGGAGGGATATGGTAGGGGCTATTAAATAGGGTTAAACCTCGGGAGACACCGGAAGGGCAGGCTGTAAGATTAATATTTTTGTCTTTATTCCACAGGTGGAGGTCCACCTCGTGTCAAGCGAGGGGCATGCACACGGCGGGTCGTGCGTGGGCTGCTCTTGGAAGTTCCAGGAGTGGCCTAGTACTTCATGTCGGTGTGTGTGCTTGATCCTGGACCGGTAGACGGGCGCCGCAACAGCTCAGTGACTAGCACTGCTAGCTGTGCAGATACATGGATTTGGGCCTGTGTCTGTGGGAGTTTGCGCATTCTCCCTGTAGTTGCGTGGGTTTCCTCCGGGCGCTCCGGTTTCCTCCCACACCCCAAAGATGTGTTCTTAGGCTAATCGGTTTTTACCAAATTGACACTATTTCTTCCCTGAATCTGACTGAGTAGGGTTCCATTCGTAGATACGCAGGGTAGAATAGGTGTAGGGTGATGCGGCGGCACGGGCTCGTTGGGCCGAAGGGCCTGTTTCCCGTGCTGGGTTGTTCTTTGTTCTTTGTTCTTTGTATTTCAAAATTGTCATTAGAAATGGTGCAAAAGTATTTAAGTTGTCCACACAGATCACTTTGCACTCTGAGGTGCTTCAATATAATTGTGACACCTTTAATAGTCATTGATTACATTCAATGTGAGCCAAACAGCTCCTGATCCAAGTTCTGAAATCCTATTCATGTTCCCTGATCTGAGCTCTGAATCTTGGTGCCCTCCTTGTTCAAACCATGACTGCTGTTTGTGTTCATCAGACCCAAAGTTAAACCTCAAGCCTGAACCATAAATGGACAATCAGATAACAGATATTTATGCTTTGAAACCCAAACTAACCAGTGCTAACAACTGTGCCACTGGGTGGTTAGCACCACTGCCTCACAGCACCAGGGACCCGGGTTCGATCCCGATTTGAGTCACTGTCTGTGTGGAGTTTGCACATTCTCCCTGTGCCTGTGTGGGTTTACTCCAGTCGCTCTGGTTTCCTCCCACAGTCCAAAGATGTGCAGGTTAGTTGGACTGGCAATGCTAAATTGCCCCTTAGTGTAAGCGGGACTAGCTAGGGTAAATGGGCTAATGGGGATAAGGCCTGGGTTGGATTGTGGTTGGTGTAGACTCAATGGACTGAATGGCCTCCTTTTACACTGTAGGATTCTATGGAAACCCTGAGCCTTTCTACAGTTAATTTGTAATTCTCAATCACCTCAAAGCAAGTTAAGTTTTTTTTATTCATTCATGTGACATGGGCATCAGTAGCTGGCTAGCATATATTTCCCATCCCTAATTGCCCTTGGGAAGGTGCTATTGAGTTGCCTTCTTGAATCACTGCAGTCCATCTTCTGTAGGTTGGCCCACAATGCCGTTAGGGAGAGAATTCCAGGATTTTGACCCAGCAACTGCGAAGGAACGACGATATATTTCCAAGTCAGGATGGTGAAGTCCAAGGAAAAAACCTGTGGATAATCAAGAATGCAGACCAAGATATGACTTAACAGAGAGGCTTGGAAATGGAGTTGAATTTCAGGTGAACTTTTTGACTGGGGAGCAGGCTTGAGGGGCTGAATGGCCTCCTACTTCTGTTTGTATATTCCTATAAAAAGTGAAATGGGATCACTTGTCACTGAAGAATTGCAGATGAAACCCTGTGATTAACGAATTTCAAGATTTCTTCCTGCAGCTCATTATTGCTTTAAAGGTGACTTATTTCCTTTGAGGACATCACTCAATGCAGATGTTATCTGATATATACGTGCCTAAAATCAAAGATCACTCGGATCAGAGATTATTGGAAGAAGGATAGAGGTGAAGAGGTAAATCAGACTACAAGTGACAGAGAGCAAGACCTCTCAAATCCCTAAATTAGTCCTTGATTGGAAGCGAAAACCACGTGTCCAAAATAATCCTCATGTATTAGGTGTACATTGTCACAACTCATCAGTTTCTTTTTACTGTGAAACAAAGGGGACACTTTGCTTTCTTATGTGATTATCATTTGACCATAGCCCGATGAGTCTTCCACCTGTAAAGCTGCTATTCTATCCTTTTGGCTGCAGTTACAGTCTATTTGGAGATTCTGTTTTAACTTATGAGTCGCTTTAAACACAACATGAAAGGAAGCATCTTCCGGTAATTTAGTTACATAAAACAGGTCACCCTGTACAATGTGTTTGGCCTCAATTCATGGCCTATATAAGTACTTTTTAATTATTTTGGAAGAAATGACCTATTAGTGTTCCACGAGATATATCAAAGTAGGAGAATTTGTCATCTAACTTAAATAGTGACAGTATGTATGACACATCAAAGTTGCTCTTTAAAAGAATGAATTAAGTCATTTTCCAGTACTGGTGTAATGTTATTAAGGTCCAAATAGACTGTGGAGTCCAGATGCATAGATCAATCAAATATGTGCAAAAAAAATTGTCAAAAAGCTAATGGCCTGCTGGCCTTAATCTCTAGAAGATTGGAATACAAATAGGTAGAAGTAACACTTCATTTCTACAAAGCCCTGGTTTGATCACAACTGACATTCTTTGAGCAGTTCTGGCCATCACACCTTTCAGTGATTATCCCTGTAAGGGCAACACAGCAGAGTAAGGGCCACATGGCCTGTATTGCTCTTAAAGGCACAACCAGCACATACCTTATAAAGGATATATTGGCCTGTAACTTCCTTGGAATGGCAATCTCCAGTGGATTTCCATTTTGGAGAGACTTACCCTCGTTGAAATTCCAAAACCTCTGTCTCATCCAACCTTTCTCCCTCAGACGAAACGCCCCCTAGCTGCATTTGTGTGGAGTAACTTGAGCGCAGACAGAAAGACACCCCCCCCCCCCGCCCCACCCCCTTCACAGCACTAGCTGCCTTAAAATGTTAATCAGATCATTTAAAGGGGGAAAGGCGGACCAGGAATGGTGGAGGTGGGGAGGAGACAGGGGAATGATGGGGGGGAGGAAGAGTGTCAGAACAAAAAAAAGGGGGTGGGTTAGACTGGGGGAGAGGGGTGGGGTCAGATTAGGAGAGAGGGTAGGGTTGACTGGGAGAAAGAGGTGGGGTTAGCCTGGGAGCAGGTCTGGGGGTTCAATTGAGAGAGAGGGATGGAGTCAGACTTGGAGAGAGAGGGTTGGGTTGGACTGGGAGAAAGAGATGGGGTTAGCCTGGGATCGGGGCTGGAGGTGTTGGGACTGGGAGAGAGGGGTGGGATAGGATGGGGAGGGTATGGGTGGCGATGGCCTCATGGTACTATCACTAGACTATTAATCCTGAAAGTCAGCTAGTGTCCTGGGGAGTTTGAATCCCGCAGGTGGTGGAATTTGCATTCAATACAAAATATCTGGAATTCAGAGCCTACTGATGATCGTGAAACCATCGCCGATTGTCAGAAAAATCCACCTGGTTCACTAATGTCTTTTAGGGAAAGAAATCTGCTGTCCTTACCTGGTCTGGTCTACATGTGATTCCAGAGCAATGTGATTGACTCTTAACTGCCGTCTGGCCAAATTCTGGCCAGGAAGCGACGCCAATGTCCCACAAATGAATGAAAAAAAGGACTGGGAGAGAGATCTGCATGTTAGTACAGTTATTCTGAATGTAGAAGTGCTTTATTTCATTCTAAATCTTTCAGGGTAACTATTGGGATAAAACTGACAGAACCATCTAAATTTAGCGATTTAAATTTCATTGTCAAATGGTTCCAAGCCCAACGCAATTGTCCAGGGGAAGGTAGCCCTTCTGGACAATCACCAGATTAACCCTTATGTGAACTTCCTAATGGCATTTTACTGTGCGTCTTTGAGGAACGCCCTAAATGCAATGCTGGGGAACCAGGAAGTTATGGACTCAGGAAACAGAACTTTGGATGATCCCATGTTTTCAGAGAGTAGAATGCGGGAGGCTGGTCAAAGTTGCATTAGAATAGTTAGGTCCAGAGGTAACTAAGGTATGGAGGAGGGTTTCAGCAGCAGGTAAGTTAAATGGTATATTTCCGTCCTTATGCTCCATTTTGGGGACTATTTAATAAGGAGTAACCTTTTGACTTTATAGTACTAGTAGGGTTATCTGACTTCCAGAAACAGACAGAAAACTTCAAGTTTGCTGTGTCCGTGATTCTTGGACTATCAGAAAATTAGAATGGAATATTACAGAACAGAAGGCGGCCATTCTGTCCATTGTTCCTACACCATCTTTTTGGAAGAACTATTCCAATAGTCCCAGATCCAACTGTCTCCCTGTTGCCCTGCACATTTTTTTCATTTTCAAGTACATAGCTCATCCCCTTTTGAAAGTTACTGTTGAATCTTCTTCCACCACCGTTTTAGATAGATTGAAATAATTTGCTCAATTAATAATAAATCTCTTCACTCCACTTTTGCCAATTACCTTCCATCTGCATCCTCTGGCTACTGAAATTACTGTACCTGTAAACAGATCCCCTTATTTACTCTGCCAAAAACATGCATTATTTGGAATACCCCTATTAACCCACATTGCTGTAATATGAATAATCCCATTTTCTCTAGTATCTTGATAATAAGTCTCACAACACCAGGTGAAAGTCCAATAGGTTTATTTGGAATCACAAGCTTTCAGAGCATTGCCCCTTCATCAAGTGAGCAGTACTCCGAAAGCTCTTGATTCCAAATAAACCTGTTAGACTTTAACCTGGTGTTGTGAGAGTTCTTACTGTGCCCACCCCAGTCCAACGCTGGCATCTCCACATCTAATATCATGGTGTAACAAAAGTCCCTCATCCTCAATAAATCTTCAGCTGCACCCCCTTCAGAGCCAAGGTGTGCAAAATGTGTCTAAATCTACTTTGTTCAGTAATGCCAAGAGAATGGGCAGGATGGTAGCATAGTATTTAGCACTGCTGCCTCTCAGCACCAGCGATCCAGGTTCGATTCCGAGCTTGGGTCACAGCCTGTGTGGAGTTTGCACGTTCTCCCAGTACCTGTGCGGGTTTCCACCAGGTGCTCTGGCTTCCTTCCACAGTCCAAAGACGTGTGGGTTAGGTGGATGAGCCATGATAAATGTACAGGGTTATGGGGACTCGATGGGTCAAAAGACCTCCTTCTACATTTTGGGATGCTATGGAAGAGGATACTTTTTCACCATTTTTCTCCATCATTGAGTATGGCATGGGTTCAAATAATAATAACCTTTCCTCTCTCTGCTCCAAACATTCCAAGAGTAATCTTTGCTCCTGCGAAGATGTGACATTTTCCATTTCTCACCACACTTGTGCCCTCTATCAATCTGTCTGTCAGTGCAATGGTAAAATGTGTCAGAAGTCACTGCATCTACAATGGTTCAGGTTCACTAATTATGTAGTTCCACCTATAATAGTTAGCCAGCAACTTCAGAATATTTCAGAATTTAAATAAATGTAGGATGGAATTTTAAAAAACATGCAGTGTGCCAGGAAATATTAAACTTGTCATAGGATGATACTGGCTACTTGATAAAGAAAGAGATCGCCAATGTATAATGTCGAAACCTCACTCAGCCCCCTGTGCATTTTATATTAACAATTTAGACTATGAATCAAATTCATAGGCTTGTGGAAGACACCGGTTTGGGGGGGATAAGGAACACGGTTGAGGATTGTAACAAATGGGCGACATGGTGGCACAGTGTTAGCACTGCTACCTCACAGCACCAGGGACCCAGGTTCAATTCTGGCTTCTGGTCATTGTCTGTGTGGAGTTCCTCCAAGTGCTCCTGTTTCCTCCCACAGTCCAAAGATGTGCGGGTTAGATTGATCGGTCATGCTAAATTGACCTTAGTATCAGGAGGATTAGCAGGGTAAATGTGTGGGGATACACGAATAGGACCTGGGTGGGAATGTGGTCGGTGCAGACTTGAATGGCCTTCTTCTGTACTATAGGGATTCTATATTTTAAATCTCAGACATTAATAAACTTGCATAATGGTCAGATAATTGACAAACAAATAACAATGCACAACAGGTATTACATTTCTATAAGAAAATAAGGAAATCATCTATTGCTTGGAAAATAAGAACCTAAATGAGTCCAAGCAGCAAAGAGATTCAGGGGTACCAACCGCTGTCCAGGACAAAGTAGTTCGCTTGATTGCTACCCCTTCCATAAAATTTCACACCCTCCATCACCAATGTGCAGTGGCAGCAGTGTGTACCATCTACAAGATGCGCTGCAAAAATTCACCACGGTTCCTTAGGCAGCACCTTCCAAACCCACAACTGCTACAATCTAGAAGGAGAAGAGCCGCAGATACCTAAGAATACCACCAGCTGGAGGCTCTCCTCCAAGCCACTCACCTTCTGCTTTAGAAATATATTGCTATACCTTCACTGTCACTGAGTCAAAATCCTGAAATTCGCTCCCTAATAGCACTATGAAGCACATAAGAGGGCAACTCCTCACCACTTTCTGCAGGTCAACTGGGGATGGGCATTAAATGCTGGTCAAGTTAGTGATGTCTCCATCTTGTAAGCTAATAAAAACACTAAGCAAATTTCAGAAGGCAGTAGGAGGATTATGAATTGGAACCTGATTATTTGGTATCCAGTTGCTGATGGTTCAATTGCTGACAACCTCCACTTCATTGCTGGGTATTTGTTCAGAAATTGAAGGAAAAAAGCTGGAAAGCTAGCTCAACGATAACCATTCCTTCAATTTAAATATTTCACCTCTCAGTATTGTTAGCACAACATGTTGGTTTCAGATTCCAGCATCTGCAGTAATGTGCTTTTATTATATTTGATGTGGGAACAGGACAAGAGAGACAATTTCAGTTGGAGGCACAGCCAAGTGCCGTGTGTAGTTTGTGATTCTTTTAGCCAACAGGACTGGAAAGATTTTGTATTCTACCAACTATTCAATCGGTTGTTTCTCACCCCTTTATTTGGGCAAATCTGTTGTCAGTTCACTTGGGTTACCCTGACAATTTACTTACAATGAAGTTTGGGTAAATGAGCTAACTGATGATTGTCATTTCTGTATAATCTATGAAAATAGTAGCATAACAAATAAAAGCTGGAGTAGGCCATATGGCCTTTTGAGCTTGCTGCACCAGTCAACGTAATCATAGTAGATCTATCAGCTCAACTGCACCTTCTTGTTCCATTCCCCTATCCCAGTAGTGTTGACAAATTTGCACGTTCTCCTTGTGTCTGCATGGGTTTCCTCTGGGTGCTCCGGTTTCCTCCCATAGTCCAAAGATGTGCGGGTTAGGTTGATTGGCCATGCTAAAATTGCCCCTTAGTGTACAAAGATGCTTAGGTTAGAGGGATTAGCGGGTAAAAGTATGTAGGGATACGGGGGTAGGGCCTTGGTGGGATTGTGGTCGGTGCAGACTCGATGGGCCGAAGGGCCTCTTTCTGCACTGTAGGGTTCTACCTATTTAATCTTTTTTACTACAGTTGTATATGGCGTTGGTGAGGCCACACCTCGAGTCGTTTGTGCAGTTTGGAGTCCTTACCTGAGGAAGGATGTTCTTGCCATTGGGTTTACCAGACTGATTCCTGGGATGGCAGGTCTGTTATAGGATGAGAGACTAAGTCAATTAGGATTATATTCACTGGAGCTTAGAAGAATGAGAGGGGATCTCATAAAAACTTACAAAATTCTGACAGGGTTAGACAGGGTAGATTCAGAAATAATCTTCCCAATGGTTGGGGAGTCCAGAATGAGGGATCGTAGTTTGAGGATAAGGGGTAAACCTTTTAGAACTGAGGTGAGGAGAAATTTCTTCACTCAGAGGATGATGAATGTGTGGAATTCACTACCACAGAAAGTAGATGAGGCCAAAATGTTGTCTGATTTCAAGAAGAAATTAGATATAGCTCTAGGGGCTAAAGGGATCAAGGGATTTGGGGGGAAGGGGGATCAGCAAATTCAACTTAATTGTCAGCCATGATCAAAATGAATGGCACCGCAGGCTCAAAAGGCTGAGTGGCCTACTCCTGCTTCCAGCTTTTATGTTTCTATGATTTCAGTATTAGATATACAGAGCCCTTTGGAGTAAAGAATTCCAAAGATTCACAACCTCTGAGGGTTTGATATACCGATTTGATATCTGAGATTCAAGTTCTAGGTGGTCCAATTATCTGAGATTATGATTTCAAATTCCAAAGTCCTCTCAGCATCCACCCTGCCAACCTCTCTAAGAGCTTTCTACATTTGAAGTAGATAAACTCTCACTCACTTAACCTTCAAAGAACGTTTACACACTCTACTCAACATTGTCCCCATGACATCAGTTTCAATGCTTCAGTGAGAATGATGCAATGGCAACGGGCTTTGTAGTGAACTAGAAGTTTGTATTCACATAATTTAACTATAATCACAAGGAGAAAAAACAAATTAATGAGAACCCAGCTGGCAAAGATGAATGATTGCAGAATACTCCCACTGGAGGAAAACCAAACAGCTGAGAACCACTCATAATAAGAAGTTTGTAATGTAATAAAGGTCACCATGCTGTCAGAAAAAGGGGCAACCTTTGCCATGCTTAACGCTCCTCTGACTGGTGACTCTGAAGTGTATTATTCACTTAAGGGAAATCACGCCTCTTGGAAAAAATGGAGACAGGTCTCTTTTTGTCTCTAATTAGCAGTGCGCGAACACAGCAACAGGCAGCTCTGAATGGTGTGATTTCCCTAGTAGGCCTTCAAAATCGAGGAAGGCAGACGTTTTCTGGAGAAGCGTTTTGCATTTGGAGGAATCTCAGCCTAAACATCTCTATAGAGCTACTTCATATTAAGTTGATCTTTCTCTACATCCTAACTATGACTACGTTCTGCACTCCCTCCTTTCCTTCTCTATGTGCAGTATGCTTTGTTTGTATAGCACACAAGAAACAATGCTTTTCACTGTAGAGTAATACATGTGACAATAATAATATATCAAATCAAATCAAAAGGCATCACAGTAACATTTGAACAGAATGTGCACAACAGGTTGGTCAGTGTGAAAGGGGAGACCCTTTAATAGGTCTGGTGGGACGCTTCATGTGATTTGTTGCAGCAAATTAACCTGCCTCTTTCAATCTGATGCCCTTCCTGTGTATTTCTGACATTCACTCTTTTAAAAATGATATTATTTGGGTATCAAAAGCAATGACTGATTCAAAGCTGCCTTTAGCATTCCATTAATATTATTGTGATCCTGCCAGGCCCACTTGCTTACCATTCATGCCGAGGGCTAATTAAAAAGGGTCTCCACAATAGTTTACGGCATCCATTTTCTAACCCGCATACCTCAGAAAAATGATTGATGTTCACAGCCCGTAATGATTGCATTTCAAACAGAAGCTTTCCAATTGATGTAGATGAAGGTGAAGCTTTCCATCACTTTCTGAATATGAAATAAGCTCCTCGGCTTTCGTGCTCTGAGACAGTCTGGCTAGCACATTGCAAACAGGGCAATTAGTTGATTCCTGCCACTTCATCGATTGACCTTTGCTGAAATATAAATCAGTCATCGACGGACTGTATTACTAATGCCAAACTGCAACATTTATGTTTTAATGCAGCATCTATTTTCAAGGAATGATCTGTTTGAGCCATTGCTTGTGTTTTTGTGATGGCTGATTGGCCCTTCTCCAGCACTTATCAGCTTCAACTTTGTTGGGAATTTAGAATTTATCCAAGGGCTAAGTTTCTTTCTGTTAAAAGAAAAAGCATGTTGCAACTTTCCTCAAAGCAGATCTTCACCTTCTGATGCGAATATCTTTCACAGCACTCTGTAGATTAGTCTGGCTCCAGCAAATTCATGTGACCTTTATCAGATGGGTTTTAAACCTGTCGATTGGCAGTCAGGCATAGCAAGAATTGCTCTTCAATCCCTTTGGTTTGGCACTGCAACTTTTTAATCCCCTAGAATTTTCCCTTTGACTTTTCGAAAGACCACCTGTTAAAATGTCAGCTAGGGCAGCACTCTCCTCTGTGAGTCAGAAGGTCTTAAATCCTCTTTTTAACATCAGCGTAGTTAAACCTAGACTGACACTTCAGTACGGTACTGAGCAAATGCAGTGCTTTCTTTTGGAATAAACTAACTGTTCATCGAACTATAAAAGCTCAATGGTGCATAGTTTGCTTTGTATAGATTTAAGACTGGGATTGTCAGAATGTATTAAAGGTATTAAGGTTTTAAGGTATTAAGATTTTTAAAGGCCATGAAGTAAAGAGGGATCTGGGTGTCTGAGTCACAAGAGGCTAGTATGCAGGTACAGCAAGCTATTTGGAAAGCTTGAATAGAATGTTGTAATTTGAGAGCAATTGATTACAAAAATAGGGAGGTTATGCTTCAGTTATGCAGGGCACTGATGAGGCCACATCCGGGGTATTGCATATAGTATTGGTCTTCTTATTCAGGCAGAGATGGAAATGCATTATTAATAGTCCAGAAAAGGTTAACTCAACTAAAACCAGGAATGGGCAAGTTGCTATATGAGGAAAGATTGGAGACATTATGTTTGTATCAACTAATGTAAGAGGGTGGATATGGAAAGGATGTTTCCTATCAGGGAATCAGAATGAGAGGGCCCACTGCTTAAAAATAAGGGGCCACTCATTTAAGACAGAGATTAGGGGAATTTTTTTCTCACAGAGGTTGTGAGTCTCTGGAACTCTCTTCCTCAAAACACATTGGAAGAAGAATCTGACTATTTTTGAGGCAGAGTCAGATAGATTCTTGATTAACAAAGGGAGGGGGTGAGATGTTACTGGGGATAGGCAGGAATGTGGGATTGAGGTTACATTCAGAATAACCATGATCAAGTTGAATGGCAGGGCAGGCTCGAGGGCCAAGTGGCCTACTCCTGCTTCTAATTCAAATGTTTGTTTGGAGGAAAATATGTTAAATAATATGTTGAGTCAAAAGCCCATATTAGAACTCCTCCACTGGCGCCAACAGAAATATATATGGGGAGACATGTTAAACAAGTTGGTAACTCACTATCACCCATTTTACAATATCACAGGAAGTCAAAATTATCTCCAAAATATGTGAAGGCCCTCTTGAAGTGAGTAAGCTTCGAATGTTTCTTTGGTTACTTACCTTTGTAATACTGTATTGCTTTATTGCAGTTCCCCTCCCCCACCTCACCCTCCAATTTTATGACATTTTTAATAATAGGAGGTTTTGGAATTTTATTTGAGAAACAGCTTATTGTTTACTTATGTGGTGATTGCCCTTTTAAGGGCAACACAGCAGAGTAAGGGTCACCTGGTGTGGGTGACCAATCGGGAGTCAGAGTGGGGAATCACCCTAGGAGGAGGAGTTTGCTGAGGCAAGAGACATTCCAGAACCAACTATAGACATCCTGTTTTCCTTGTAAGTAAATCCTTCGTTGTTCACTAATGAAGTTTCTGAAATTGCAATGCACAGTTTATTAGTTTGTTTTTAGTATCCTGAGAGCAATGGTTTAGTAGTTGGCCTACTTATTCTCTGGAGACTGAAACATGGGAAATGTTTATAGGTCAGACATAGATGAAGAGTAGAGTTAATTGAATTCTGATCTTTGCAGACACTCAGGAACTACATAACATTTCAGTTCAGGTTGAAGAATCCTGCGATAAGCACAAAGTACAGCTCAAGGTTAAGAGTGGGGTTTGACTTGAATCGAAGGAATGTGGCAAGATGAATGGGTACTCAAGTGTTCTTATCTAAACCACCATTGGTCATATCTGCAGGCCTTTTGCAAGCCTGCCTGTGAGGAGCAAGTAGAACTGTCTCCCAGTGCTGGGTCAGCAGGGAATTCTTTGCAGAGATGCTTGCCATCTGCTATAAGGACTTCGAGAGCAAGTTTGTAACACTGGCTTAACATTGAGTTGCAGGCAAGGTCACTGTTAATCTTGCTGCTGTGTCTGGCTCCACAGCTACTGCAGAACAAAATAGTTCCAATGTGCTGCCACACTTTGGAAAGGAAGAGAGGCCTTTCTTTGTAAATAGCATGTTGTTGCTTTTTGTGTGCTGCTCTCATTGCTTCTCTTCACCCGTGAAGCAATCAATGCAACTCCCTCAAGCTTGTTAACTGCATCTTCCGAGGTGTGCTGGTTTATGAAGAGAAGGATGCAGGAACATGTGGTGCAGCCCTGTTCTGCATCATGGGTAGCACTCACAGGCTGCTTTCCAACACCTACAAAAAAGCAGCTAATGTCAGAATGACTGCAGAAGTCATCTGAAACAGAGCTGATTTATGATGACTGTGTATGATACGTGTGTGGTATGAGTTACCAGCCGTGACTCAGCTGCAAGAACTCCCACTTTTTTTTGTATGGACAGTAATAAGCTGCAAATTAAAATCTTGACTTCAAGTCCTACTCTAGAGACTTCAGAACAAGATCTAAGTTAATGTTTTTAATGCACTGCTGAGGGAGTGCTACACTGTTGAAGGTGCGATCATTCAGATGAAATGCCAAACTGAGGGCCTGTTTTTCCTCTCATTAAGAGATAAAATATCCCATGGCACTATTTTGAAGAAGAGAAGGTGAGCTCTCTCTGTTGTCCTTGTTAATATTGATCCCTTGGATTTTCCGATTATTTGCGCCTTGCTGTTTGTGGGATCTTGCTCTGTGAAAATGGACTGTTATATTTCCTATGTTACAATCATAATGACCTCATTGGTTGCAAAACCCTTTGGATACCTTGAGGTAAATACAAGTTTGCCTTCTTCATGATAAGTGGAAACAACATTGAGGAGCTGATGATACCCTGAGTTTGGGGAAAGTTCTGGCTATCGCTTATTTCCCATGTCCTTATGCATGAGGATGCCAAGTAATAATCTCATTCAAAGGAGTCAGGGACTTGAATTTGATCTCACCTCCTCCTCCTCCTCCTCCCCCCGCCCCAATTACATAAAATTTTATTTGAGTCGCAAAGTATTCAAGAGATGTTGTAAATTGAAAGAGTGTAATTGTCAGTGAAGTTGCTCATTGGTGTTACTAATTTGTAAAATCCACTCTCCAGAGTTATAGCACTGGAACATGGTGAATTATAAATAATCAAGGTTCACACAATTAGGATGGGCAACTAATCACCATTCCACTATGGTATACACTCTAACTTGGTGAATCCGTCTTAGGCTAAGGGATCGATCATTTCAGATTGAGATGAAAAGGAATTTCTTGACACAGTGTTGTGAGTCCTTGGAATTCTCTACCCCGGGGATTCAACGGATGTTCCATCATTAGATGTAGTTAAAGCTGAGATAGACAACTTTTTTGTCCCTCAGGGGTGGTGAGAGGAGGACAAGAAAGCAGAGTTGAGGCTGCATATCATCGCTAAAATCATATTAAATAGCAAGGCAGACCCAAGAGGCCAAATGGTCTATCCATGTTCCCTTTTCATATGTTCTTGTATTCTTTTGTGAAATGTAAATCATTTGCTAGGCAGGACCGAAGAAAGTATATGCTTAATGTTTGAAGTGAGTCCTAAAACCATTTTTATCATCTTGGTAATATCCTGGGAGTGTTTAATCGTTTTATTTGATGTGATTATTGGAATACTTGAAAGGGATTATTCAGTTCACTGATAATGTGAATGTTCAGTTAACTGACTATCTGAATATATTAGTGCCATTTGCAGCACTTATCAATCTTAATTATTTTCATAACTTGCTACAGGTTATAGACGTTTGAGCAATTAAGCGGTAATGTTCTGGCAGGTGGGCAGTTCATTTTGTGATATGAACAAAATGTTTTGATGTTATAGCGTCATTGTTCTGGACCTTCTGAGTCAAGAGCTCTTAAGGAGCATCTTTCCCGATGGTTGAATTTGTTGCCGGTGTAGAACATGTTGTATAAGCAAAAGCCAGGAATTTGCTGTCTTTCAACTGATCTTTTTAGATGGTCCTTAATAGGTCCTCACAAAATGGCAAGCAGCAGGGAGTCCTCCTCAAAGTGTGTCTGGGATGGAGAATAAGTGCTACGATATCTGCCTTGTGTTTCCTTTGAATGTAAAACTCGACAGGGAATGCAGGCCAAATAAAGGTTGCCAACAATGTGTAGCTCTGGTTCATACTCCGAGACCCAGGGTAATACCTCAGCAAACCTGGTCAACTGGTGAGTCAACTGCTGTGATACCGTGCAGGATGCCCCTCTGTACACTGGGCAGAATCATTCCAGATTTGCACAAGGTGTGGCAGCAGACAGGAACAATGTGATTTATCTGCTGGCTGCAGTGGCTGATTCTTGTACAGTTTGTTCCTATTTCATCTCGTAAATAATGCAACCATAAGAAACATGCCACCTTGCTGGCGGGCAGCCTCAGTTTGCCTGTCACACCGAGGGAAACATGATCAAGCTGTCACAACTCTTTGTAGTTTGTATTTTATTACAAAAGGTTTGTGCACTGAAGTCACAGATAAAAATCCAGTACCACTTCAGGAGATTTAAAATATTAAATTGAGATAATTTATTAGCAGTAGAAAAGAAACTTAAACACGCGAGATTACAGTTACCAAGTACCTTATTTAAACTGCAGCCATGCACACACCTCTGTGCTATCCTAGCCCAAGACTGCTTCAATGATGACATAGTCCTGAAAGCGTAGAAGAGTGCAGTCTCTCATCTCAGTGACGCATCCCTGGGATACCTTTTGGATGCCATGAAGGCCTGCTGCAATGTCCTGTACCCTAACTCTGGCCACAGGATGCCCGTCAATCTCACCACTCTGACACGGAAAGTGGTGGCAACAGTAGCCGCTGCCAATGCAGCACATAAGAGATCAGCCATCCAGTGCAGAAAGAGGATCAATGATCTCATTTTGCTGCCAGGGTAAGGCAACTATCTTATCATTTTAAGCTGACACTCTCATAAGTTCATCACACATTCACTGGCATCTCACTCCCAGCCAGCTCCAGGGACATTAGCACTCACTCTTTCACACATACCCTCACATCACCACCCAGTCTCATATCCTCTGAAGACTACCTCCTCAGTCCTCATCATCTTGAGGCCACGTGCACAGATTGACATGTGCCCACATGCACATCCTGAGATACCCACCACCCCTCCCTTCTCCAGTGCAGACCTTGCTCTGCCACAGGGGATGATTCCAATGGGCAGGCACAGTGATGAGGTACAAATGCATTGAAATGATGATCCCAATGCTAGGCAGCAGGAAAAATGGACCACCATTCCACCATTGACAGGCAGAGCAGACAATCACTAACTGCCTCCCAATGGAATGAAATCGATTTTTGCCTTTCCCTCCCCACCAGCATGATGCTTGTTGCCAGTGAGGATGGATAGTCCAGCCACTGTGTTGTGAGAAAAGATCATTGGGACAGAAAGTAAAGATATAGTATCAGCGTGAGTGGTGTTATGATATGGCACATGATAATTACCGGACTGACCAAATCCCAAAGGGAAACATGATCAAGGTATCACAACTATTTGTAGTTTGTATTTTCTTACAAAAAGTATATGCATTGAAGTCAGGGATAAAAACTCCATACCGCTTTAGGGAATTCAAAATATTAAATTGAGACCATTTATTAACAATTGAAAATAAACAAGATTACAGTTAAATTTTTAGTCCTACAACATTTTCCAAAAGATTTCTACTTGGCTAGGCAGAAAAATGAACACCTTTTTGCAGGCAACAGTTCATTCCTAATCTATCGGAATTCCAGAAATATGCCATCCTTATCTGGTCAGGTTCAGAGCCTCCAGTCACACAATATTGTTGACTCTTAACTGCCCTCTGGCCTAGCAAGTTCATGGGTTATTAGAGATCGGCAATAAATGCTGGCCAGACAGCAATGTCAATGTCCCATGAATGAATAAAAAAGAGTTACTGCAAGCCACTTACTCTTCATGTGGGAGAAATATTTCACAGAGCTCCTCTTTCCCTCTCATTCAGCAATGGAAATCCAAGGCTTATAACAAAATCTTGCTTCCTGGACCAAACAACACATCTCTGAGGTGAATAGAAGTTGCATTCTTCATGGGTGTATTCTCAGTACAGCACAGGGTATTACACAGCCTCTCCTCCTAACAATATATCTTTTCTCTTTCATATTTGAACCCAATGTTCTTAACTTTGTTGGGAATTACCTTCCCCATAAATACAAAAAATGTTCATGTTGTTATGGTTCAGGTTAGAAACTCCAAAGTGTTTTTTGAAGCTTGCCTGAATCATAAGTTTTGTATTTTGAATTTGGCTAGGAGAAGCATGAGATGTTTCACTTCAGATGTAATTCAAAAGACCCACGAGGGACTAATAAGAAAATTAGCAAGAACTTTTATCAATTACAAACAAGAAGTAAAACGACCACTATAGTATATAGTATATAACAAATATATATATCAGATGTTCCAATCAAAACCAACATCCAATAAAGAAAACCCTTTAAACAGACCTATCACTGCACAGGCTAAAGCTCACATGATGCTAGAATCCAGTTCCCTGGGTTGAATGCTGATTTCAAATGATCTTGAAAACTCAGAATAGGTTGTAGCCAGATCAGCTCCCCAAAGCACAGATTCTCTACTGCAGCATGGCAACAAGCCTTTCTTTCAGCTAACTGGTAAAATTTTCAAAGCAAAACAGAGAGAGAAAGAGACTTCTTTCCCAGCTTGTTTTTAAAATTGCCTTTAATTCTGCAGCCAAAATGAAACTGAAAGCTCAAAAAAAATCAGGTTTTTTTTAGCATCAGCTTCTGTTTAATCCAATTTAGACTGTCAACAAGTTGAGATATTCTCGATCCAAGCTGACAAGACAGGGCTCTCACCTCCTGTCTTGGGCTTGATCTACGTGATCCAAGCTGATTGGAGTAGGCATTGCACCTCTTCCAAGGCTTGATCTTATTTGCATCTTAGCCAAAAGGCTAAAACGTCGCTTTTTAAAATTGCTTCAAATGAAGCTAAAATGTAGCCTAATGACTTCAACCAAGTACAGCATGTTGCTACTACACTTGATCTTAGCCAAAAGGCCGAGAAGCAATCAGTTTTTTAATTTTAAAAATATACTTTATTGATAAAAACTCTCATAAGCTACTGCAAAACAACATATCAAACGGTGTAAAAAAAACATTCATTTTTACAATACTACATGATGTTCATTTACAGGATATTACATTTATTTCATTTCAGTATTTGAACCTATATACATTCATTAGGTTTTACTGTGTGCTGTTGTTTTCAGATTAGCACACAGTTATGCAGTCCGAAGGTGTTCTGCAGTTGCCAGGCCCTTGGTCTGCCTCGCTTGAAAGGTTTTACATGGTGGCCTTTCCCCATTGTGCCTTTGTGGCGGCTGCCCCAAGCTTGAGTGCATCCCTCAGCATGTAGTCCTGGACCTTGGAATGTGCCAGTCTGCAACACTTGGTCAACTGGAAGATCTGCAAGTTTCGGGTGGGCCAAAGTTCATCCTTCACCACGTTGATGACCCTCCAACAGCTGTTGATATTTGTCTCGGTGTGTGTCCCGGGAAACGGTCCATAAAGCACAGAGTCCTGCGTCACCGAACTGTTCAGGATGAACCTTGACAAATACCACTGCATCTCGCTCCAGACCTTCTTTGCAAAGGCACATTCCACAAGGAGGTGTGTGACCGTCTCATCACCCCTGCAACCGCATCGCAGGCAGCGTGCGTGCGGCGATGTTGAGGACCTGACAGGAAGTGCCCTTCTCATCACCAGCCAAGCTAGGTCTTGGTGCTTGTTTGTGAGTTCTGGTGATGAGGCATTCTTGATGTAGAGATGCCAGCATTGGACTGGAGTAAACACAGTAAGAAGTCTCTCAACACCAGGTTAAAGTCCAACCAGTTTATTTGATAGTAAACCCACAAGCTTTCGGGATTTGCCCCTTTGTCAGGTGAGTGGAGAGTTCTGGTCTCAAACAGAGACTGATAGCCAAGTTCCACACACATGAGGATGGCTTTAACAGGGATCTTGGGTTCATGTCACACTATCTGTAACCCCCATGACTTGCCTGAACTTGTAAAATCTCACTTACTCTCCTGTCTGGAGACAATACATATCTCCTTAGCCTGTGCCTGATGCTATCTCTACTCACATTGTCTGCATCTTTAAAACTTGAATAGCAGGTTAGCTGTAAAGACTCACATTCTAATCAGTTCTCCGTAAACTGCTCTCTCTTCCTTCTAGCAATGATCTATTCAACGCTGGGACCATGATTTAAAAAACACTTTAAAGGTATACTCACATCACAATGTTATCTTTATGGCCACTACTTTCAGGTAAAATAAACTGAATAACATTGCTTTAAGATTGTTACCAGTTTTAAACCTTTCTTTGGAATCTAACAAGTAAACACAAACTAAGTTTCCTTAATTCCTCATGCAAATTTCCATTCATGTTGTTTACTCCCATCTTGGCTTTGCTCATTTCCACTTCAAAATGTTTGCTTTTACACTGAATCCTTTTGTTGATTTAAACCTTACAGTCTGACTGCCTTCAGTTTAATTAACTTAGTCACACACACACAAACAAACCCACACAGCCTGCTTCACAGTATCCCACAGTAATTTTAGGAAAAATGATATTTCTTTGCAATGGAGCTAAAAACTGACAAAGTGCAGAAAACACTGGTGAGAGTAATTTATAAGTTCCCTAACACCAATCATAGTGCGATACAGAATATAAATCTGGAAATTAGAAGAGTATGTAACAGTGGTAACGTAATGGCACTGTGGCACAGTGGTTAGCATTGCTGCCTCACAGTGCCAAGGATGTGAATTCAATTTCAGCCTTGGGTGACTGTGTAGAGTTTGCACATTCTTCCCAGATCTGCGTGGGTTTCCTATGGGTGCTCCTATTTTTTCCCACAATCCAAAAGTGCGCAAGTTAGGTGAGTTGACCATGCCAAATTGCTCCTTAGTGTTGCAAGATGCGTAGATTAGGGATATTAGTGAGGTAAATATGTGGGGTTGCTGAGATCAGGCCTAGGTAAGATGCTCAGTCAGAGAGTCGGTGCAGACTTGGTGGGCTAGATGATCTCTTTCTGCACAGCAGGGATTCTATGAAAATTATTGTAGGGAACTTCAATTTTTAGATTAATCAGCAATCTAAAATGTCAAAAGTAGCTTGGGGGACAAGTTGATGGAATGCATTTGAGGGTGCTTGCTAGAACCATATGTTGAAAAACCATCTCATGAACAGTCTTTTAAAATTTAATATTGGCCACGTTCTTCCAGCCCTGCCAAAGGCGCCCTCCCTCCACCCCTTCTCTCCCAGGGGTGGGACAGGCAAGTCACACAAAAAACCATAGACATCAATAGGGCCGGTAGATCCTGCTGGTGGCCAATGACAGGTTACCTTCACTGCTGGAAAACAAGTTGCGGGGGTAGGGGGAGGAGGTTACTGAAAATCCCACCCATTGTCTTTCTGCAGTTATGCAGGAATAGACATCTGGAACACTGTGTGCAGTTTTGGTCTCCTTATCTAAGAAAAGATATTTGTCTCAGGAGGGTTGCAGCGATCATTAGATTGATTCCTGGGACAAAGTTCAGTACAGAATGGGCCAATATTTTCTGCAGTTTAGAAGAATGAGAGATAATCTCATTGGAATGAATAAAATCCTGAAAGGGTTTGATAGGCTAGATGCTAAAAGACTTTTTCCATTGGCACATGGGGTCATGGTCTCAGGATGTGAAGTTAATCATGAAGGTACTGAGATGAAGAGGACTGTTTTCACACACGGAGTTGTGTGTCTTTGAAATTCTTTAGCCCAGAGAGCTGTGAGTGTTCAATCTTTGAGTACATTCCAGACAGAGACTGATAAAGTTTTGGACACAAAGGGGATCAAGGGAGCTAGAGTAAAGTTCACGTTAATATTCATCCATTTGGAGCATACTCGTGTTCTTGTTTTTTAAGTACTTATGTTCTTATCTCAGTATTTCATTTCTTTAAAAATAATGCCAAATGATTTGGATCAGACTGTGCATATCCATCTGGAGTGGGCAGAATGGGAATCACCGTGTTCATTGCATCTTCCAGAGTGAAGATATATATCTGATGGTTTTCAATTGTTTTATCCAGCGCCTGCTCAGATACTCTCAGTTTTGCTTTGCTCTTATTTGTCTGATTTATTCTACAAAATAAATAAGAATTGTTTTTTCATTTGGTATCAGAACAGTAAGAAATATTTATGGTGAAAGAGAAAAAAGTACTGGCCAAGATTCTCCCAAAAAAAGTTCTATGTGTCAAATTTGCTGGAAAACTGGAGTAAATCATGCTGGTTTTACTCAGTGGAGGTTCATACTAGAATCTCCCACAATCTGTGCACTGCAGAGGCCATCAGATGATTATCATTATATTTCAAAGGCCTGTTGCCACCCGGGCCCTGAACTGTCATCTGTTCGATCGCTGGCCAGCTTGAGACCCCTGTAGTACTACCCTCCCCAACCCTATGGACTGATGGCAACCCCCTGTCCATTCGCAGGCCAGCCCCAAACCACTACCCCCCCCCCCCCCCGCCTCACCCTCCATTTATTATACTGATGATGAGGAAAAACGTCCCAACTTGAGGAGGAACTTCTTCTCCCAGAGGATAGTGAATCTTTGGAATTCTCTGCCCAATGAAGCAGTAGAGGCTACCTCATGAAATGTGTTTAAGTCACAGATTTTTAACCAATAAAGGAATTAAGGGTAAAGGGGAGCAGGCGGGTAAGTGGAATTGAACGACTATCAGATCAGCCATGATCTTATTGAATGGCGGAGCAGGCTTGAGGGGCTAGGTGGCCTACTCCTGCTCCTATTTCTTATGTTCTTATGTCCTTGGGAGTCGCAGTGCACGGCTAGAGTGGGAAGAGACTCCTGCAGGTTAGGTTGGTTGGCCATGCTAAATTAACCCTAGTGTTAAGGATTAGCAGGGTAAATATGTGGGGTTACGGGAATAGGACCTGGGTGGGATTGTGGTCAGTGCAGACTCGATGGGCCGCCTCCTGCATGGTACGGATTCTATGATAAGATTATGAGGGGCATGGATAGGGTGAATAGGGAGCAGCTGTTCCTGTTAGTTGAAGTTACAAGGGGACACAAGTTAAAAGTGAGGGGTGAGAGGTTTATGGGGGATTTGAGGAAAAACATTTTTACTCTCAGAGCCCGGGACCTGAGTTCAATTCCAGCCTCGGGTGACTGTTTGGAGTTTGCATGTTCTCCCCGTGTCTGCATGGGTTTCCTCCGCGAGCTCCAGTTTCCTCCCACAGTTCAAAGATATGGGGGTTAGGTTGATTGACCACAATAAATTGCTCTTTAGTGTTGGGGGACTAGCAGGATAAATGCATCATCCAGAATGCGGGAATAGGGCCTGGGTGGGATTGTTGTTAGTGCAGGTACAATAGGCTGAATAGTTTCCTTCTACACTGCAGGGGTTCTATAACAATACTGCACCAAATGTGACCAGGGGTGGGGGGTCACACCAGCAGAGTTGCTAATGGGACATTGTTTAAGGACTCATTAGGATATGATATTCCCAGATTTGGTGGGGAGGATGGAGGCTAGGCAACTCTCAGAAAATCATGACTCGAGGAAGAATTTTTTCAAGTTGAGGATTTAATCATGGTCAGAAATTTTTCTGAAGGACCGACATGAGTGGCTGGAAAGATTGGTCCTGTGCTTTCCACAATTTCTGTGTATTGTAAAGATGCAAGGATGTCACATCCAGAAACATGTAGGTCACTTGAGAAGGGAATGATGAATTTGCTCTTCTCCTTGGCCCGAACTGATTTTTAATTTCCAGATAAACCTAAGTCAGAGTCGAGATGTTCTGCTAGAGTTCCGAAATCCCCAAATTGACTAAACTTATGTCAAGTTGCTTTGGGGGGGGTTCCCTGATGTTTTTCTGAAAATTGTTACTTATGCTAATGATATTTTATTTTTTATTTTCTCCTTAGGTGACTTCAGGAGTTAGGTGGAATGAATGTGGTGATGTGGCCCCTTTAAGGCGGCATTACTTGAGGGCCACATGGTCAGGCTGGACCCTATGGAAAGTTGAGGCAGGAAGCTGAGCCAATTGAGGGCAAGGGGGCGTATCCCAGGTTGGGGAGGATCCTCAGTTGGAGCCAGGGAGAAGCTACGTATGGTCACGTAGTTATTCTGTCTCATCCTGTTTATTTACATAGTTAATTGGCAATAAAACTTTTTGTTCTTAAGCCTTATCAAATCGCCATCCATTTATGACAGTGTTAAACCATCCCGAACGCAGTGTTTTGTGGTGGATGTGGTCAACGTTGAATAAAGACTTGATAAAGAGATCATGCCTTCCTGCCAGAGCTGAACTCAGGATTACATCACCAACCATATCGATACAGACTGCTGCATCAGAGTACCATTTCCTCTTTGGCTTCTCATCCTGGTTCACATTCGTTAAGCTGGAGAACAAAATAGAACATTTGCACTGATACCATACGTGTCCTTTTTAGCTTGAATTTAAGGCCAAGATACAGGAAGATCTCTGTATATCTGACTGTTCTATATCTATCTAAATGAACAAATCAAGAAAATGATTCTTCGTCTTGCATTCCTATCTTTCCTGTAGGTGAGCACAAAATTCAATCCTCAATTTCTCTCCAAGTATGTCTTTTGAGGCTATTTCAATGATGCAGCAGACTATGTACTTGATTCCTGGAAGTTTGAACATAGGATTGTGCATGTTCTCTGTGATCTGTGATCTATGTTAGCAATCTGTGCTGGGTTTGTTGTGGGATATGACGAGAGCTGGGAAGGGGAGATGGAGAAAACATTAATCAGAGATGCGAGACATCTCACAGCTCCTTTGCATCAGTCAGTACAGAGTGAAAGGCGCTGATATTTGGAATCAAGTTATGAGGCTTCCCTCAGCCAGAGAATGATGAGTGCCAAAAGGAATTGGAAAAAAAACAAAGAGAAAAATAGGCCATTTGAACAGGACTAGAGAAAAATGGCCTTATATTGCTGTAATAAATAAAATACCTGTCTAAATCTGACTGAGATACGCATCAGAGAGTAATAAAAGAACGACTTATTATTTTTAATATCTGAAGACCATTATCAATATTAGCTTGGATGACATTTGCTGCTTTTATTATTTTTATCTGCTTGCGAGGAGTTTCTACAATATACTCCCCTAATTTTACCAACCTTGTATTGTTACACATCAACTTCAGTAACAAAGCAATGGTGAACTGACACAGATGGCCTAGCAAACAGATGGCCTAGAAAGATTTGTAGGATGGTGGCAAACTCTACAAACTATAGATCATGAATTGAAATTTCTTGCATCCGTTTTTTAGGTGCTAGGAGTGTCCGTGAAGCTCCAAAATGGAGTCCAGCATGCTTGTGCACACTTTTGGGATAAATTGCGTTGGAGGCTATGTTGATGAAGACCTCAAAATGTGTGCAGTAAATAACCACACAGGGTAGACCAAGCCCGCAGCACCATTTTGGAGCTCAGTGCTCCAGCTGTTGCTCTCTCTTAACCTGGGACAACTGAACACATGTTCAGGAGCAGGTTCAACCCACATTTAAAGGGACCTGCAACTACTCGCAGGTTAGTTGTTAGGTTATTTCTTATGGTTATTACTATGATTCTGTAAGTTCTTGCTGCTTTCTATGGTGCTTCGAGTTGAGGAAGTCTATTGCCATGCAGTCAAACAATATGTGATATTGCAGACCATTGGCTTAAGACAGCAGATATGTATATACTCCAAGCACTCCCAGTGTGGCAACTGGTAAGATAATTTTTGCTGACTTCAAAGCTCCTACATAAATCAGCTGCTCCCAAATGAGGGAATACTGCATGACTCTGAGCACAGCATGAATCTGAAAATGAGCAAAGGTCACACAGAGCAGGACAAGCTGCTCCAAGAGGGAGGAGGAAGAGGGGCGAGGCTCTCAGCAGGAGGCCATATCCACACAGGGTGTTGAGGCAGCAATTCTCCTGGAATCTTATTGTATGAGACATCTGTGCTTCAGTAAGGATTTCCTCATTAAAATCTACCATCTACTATAATCACTCATAGCAGGATAAGGACCACATTGCCAATGGCTGTGAAGGTGAAGAGATGACTGGTTCCTTCCAGGATTGAGCTGGATATGAACAATATGTCACAGCTCGCCATCTATTGCTGCATTCAGTAGGTCACTGACATCCTCTACTCCCATGAGGGTTAATTATATTCTCTGTCTTGCCTGGGAGAAAATGAGAACACAGGTTTGCTAAGATTGCAGGCTAACCCACAGAGCTAGGTGCTAATAACTGCCTGCACATCACTTTGCAGAGACTGCAAGTAAACCTTGAGCTCGTGCTAGAACCAAAACAAATTTCACTCCCTTAATGCCCAGCCGATGCATCACCTTGGCAGAACATCATGTAGATCAATGCCTAGTAACTTGGCAGCATCCACAATGCCTTCATTTTACAGCAGTCCATTGTGGCAGCTCTATTTAAGCTACCATGGCAAACCAAAGAGTAGCTATTGAGTGACAAGAGTAACCCACTGACCACATGGCTGAAGACTCCAGTGCGCAACCCACGTGCTATTGGGCATCATGCATACAATGTGGCCATGTTGTCACACAAAATGTGTTAGGGCAGACGATTAGCATAGGACAGCAGATAGTTGCCCCATGAAGCCACTCCCTTCCACAGTACCTCTGCCTTGGACTGCTGTGACGTCTGTGCTCACTGTAATCTGTAATCATGTTGGCAATGATCTGAGCTTCCACTACAATAAGCTAGTCTTGCATAACTACAGTCTTGAGGTTCCACTATAGCATTTACTGTAGCTGGGTAGTTAACTGTTGGAAATCATTGAAATGAAGCTCTGTTTATTGTCATAGGTTGGCATATTGTGATCCCTCGCCTGCTTTCAGAACTATTGGGTTTAGCCCCAAACCTGCTCAGCCTGTTGTTTAAAATTAAGGACCCTTGCAAGGTGATGGAAGTAAAATTCTTCCTTAAATTAGAACAAAAACAAATTTGGTCTCCCCAGTGAATTCATTCAATGAACACCGACACAAGCCAAGGGAAGCCATCGCAGCTAAGGCAGCCTTACATCCCAATTTCCTGCCTTGGGTTATAAATGAGAAAATCAGCCAGGATCCCAACTCTAGCTCACCATGGTATGGCAACCACTGTTGGAAAAATGTAGAGTGGCTGAGGACAGACTGGTGATGGGAAGGATCAGAGGAAGAGGATGAGAAAAGAAAAAAGATTTGAATAAAATTATTTGCCAGATTATTCAGTTGAGAGATATCAATTAGAAACCCTACAGCCAGCAACATCAATTAGAGAATTAACGAATGTCCCCCATTGGCAGATGCCAGTTCAAAATGCTTCTGCACCTCATGCCTGAAAACAATTATGAATATTTGGCTTCCCCTCAATCCATGGGTTCAGTTCCAGTCACAGCACAACTGTGCCAGTTATTGGAAGAATGTCACAAGCCTGGCGCTACTGAAATGAAGAACCAAATATCTTGACCTCAGAGTGTCCCCAAGTGCTTCACAGCTAATGAAATACTTCTATTTTGTTGACATGTAGGTACTGCTGTAACATTGGGAAACATGGCAACTGACTGCTTGAAAGGGGAAAATTTGGATTAGGCATGTGTTTGTCACATTGTCCCAGCAGTGACTCTGAAATTTGGTCAGAAGCCAATATTGTTTTCAGGTTTCATGAGGATAAAACATTGTTTCGTTCTGTTTTCACTCAAAGATGTCACCCACCCCTGAACAATACACAGAAGTTATGCTCAGGAAAGTGAGATCATTGGACTAAGTTACTAACTGTGTAGCCATTTTGTAAATCCTAAGCTTAAAGAGATGTACTAAAAAAAATCTTTGCATCCCATAACTGAAATCTAGCTCCATCAACCATCCTGAGCTAAAGGAGTTGCAAGGCCACCAAAAGAAAACCATTGCATTATAGCTATTTCACCTTTATCTTAACACTAGTAACAGGGTCTGCTCATTGAGAGTGAGTTGGATGTTGGCCTTTCAACCCTGGAACTATCAGTTTATACTCTACAACCAATGTAATGAAATAAAGGTCTCATCCATCTCTGGCAATGAGGATCCTAGGTGAATTGCATTGGCTGGAAAAGAACTGCCTGTGCATAGTGTAGATTTGGCACATGACCAATGAGATTTGGGGCTGAAGACAAAGGCCCAGATGCCTGCACAAAAAGCGAAAACTCAGTGCGCAAAACCCCTGGAAGAAACAACAGTAACATGGAGAGATTAAGATAAAACAGGCGAGAAGACAGGGGGAAGTTAAAAACAAAGTTCCCAGCAAGCAAAGAAAACAGGAGATATGCCTCACAATCGTTTTATAGAATAGAGATGCGCCAGGACATATAAAAGATTGGCAACCACTGCCATAGACATCTATTTGAAGACCAATAAGGAAGTTTGTCCATTGTAGAGTAGAGCAGTACACATCAGGAAGGTCCCAGCTTTGATTCTCAATTTGAGCCACGTTAGTTGATGATAGTAGATATCTGCAGAGAATAACACTAGCCAGAGTTCGCACTCCTGATTGTTTTCCACAAAGCCCTCACTGGGAGGGTTTATGGTTGGGGATTGGGTGCGGAGAGGATTGGGTTTGGCTGCACTGCATTCCACACTGAAGAACCTGCCGCCATTCACAATCACAATCCCCCAAGGGTCAGCGCATCACCTCCAGAACGGAAAGGGAAAGCAGAAAATTGGTTCAGGGATCTAAAAATGTAGCGCACGTGTCATTGGAAACAAGGGCAAAGTCTCTTCAGATCATTTGAAATACACTCAAATCAAAAAAATATAAACATTTGCCAGATCACCGTGAAAGCCACATGAGCAGGACAGCGGCTGCCAGCAAGCACCAACATGATGGTCACTTAATTTTAACAGTTAACACAACAGAGGTTGGAAAATGAAACTGTGAAACAGCCCCACGTATTCACAGAACTAACAAAATCAGGAACGACCAACTTGCATCAGCCGTGACATTGTCTGGGGGAAATAGCTACTTCTTATTGAGTCTGACTTGAATGGAAATGGAAGCTTTTTACACGTGGGTCTGTAGAGAGCTGCAATTAACAAGTGACTAGAGTTCAAAAAAATAGTTCATTGTAAAATGCTTTGTGGTGTTCCGAGGTTGTGAAAGATGCTTTTTGTTTGAGAGGCCCAATGCATTTGGAAACTGGGGACTCATTCCTATTTGTGGAATCAGTCAAAGCAGAAAACGTCACTGTGTCTTGACAGTCCTGTGGTACGGTTTGAGACTGCCCCCTGAGTTTTGGGGTGGAGAGGATGAAGAACGCCCACTGAAAGGCCGATGAAACAAAGCAAGTTGAAATGCCGGCACAGATTGCACATCATGCTGTGTGGGACACAGATCACAAAAAGCTGATTCCTAAGTGGGCAGCTCTCAACTTCAGCTCGTCCTGATAAGTGGATCGCCTTGCATCCACTGTTCGCTTTGCACTGTGATCTACCTCCTCCCTATTCAGTGAAACATCTGGGAGCCTCAAACCAGCTGTGGCATTATGAATGCGCAGATAGCTCCCGCTGTGTAGAATAATGAAAAATAACACAAGGGCCCTATGTTAGCATCTGAAAAAAAATAGTTTGCTGCTTAGAGTGTAAACCCTTCATGATTCAGATGTCAGATTTATATCTGAAATATTAATTTATCTTTTCTCCCAGATGTTGATGGATCAGCTGCATATTTCTAGCATTTTATGTTTTCATTACAGATTTCTAACATTTGCAATGTACTTTAGGTAAAACCTCATTTTATTTTCAATATTTGATTGACCTAACTTCAGTGGATAATGAAATATTAATAGCGGGGCACCGAGATATGAGGAGAATAATTCTCATCATTTCTTGAACTTTTCATGAATCCTAAGTTTCTAAAGGTAATGAGATTGAGCTGACTGCATATTTCAAAAGAAGATTATGATTGACGATTTCCTGCAGCTGAGACAGAATGAATATTATTAAAAAGCACAATTACAAGATACAGTCAGTGCACAGATAGAGATTAAGTGCTTTGTAACTGGAGACAGCAGTCTCCTTTGATCAGCCAGGAATATTTTCTATGCAGTGTGAGTTAAGCATTGCGAGATGAGCCCTGAGATTTTTATTTAAAAACTAATAATCATGGAATAATTTTACTTTCATGTAAATATTATTCCAATTAGTTTTGCAGCAAATGAATTTGAAAATTTGGAATTGTGAGTTGAGCTTGATTGTAACACAGGCTCAGTATTCAGGAATGGTACACACACATAGAGATGTTTGCTCAGCCTGGCTATTTTTACAATAGAATAATTTCATCAGAGAAATATTTTGAATTGACCCTCAGAAAATACCTGATTTACAGTGTTTCTACAGGTGCCTGGTTAGTGTAATCCTCCAGAGCTGGGGGTTTGCTATTTCTACTTAAGGTAAATAATAAATACAATATTACAATATTTACTAGTTAATTGCCCATGTCCAGCTCTCATACCTTTTATATATATAAATTTACATTTTTATATATATATATAAATTGATCCACAGATGATGAAGTTGAGCAAGACCTTAAAGATAGAGCCACCCCATGGCCAAAGCCAGCAATGACACCATGAAAGTTCACCGTGAATGGGAGGTGTGAATAAAAGTAGTGCATGCTTACTGCATGATTTTATATGTTGTAAATATAAACTGAATTTGTATAACGAGGCACTTTACATGCAGTGCAGTAGAGTGGTTAGGTGGTAATTGCTCCTACCTAAGTTAAATGCACACATGTACCTAGGCTTGCTTCTATTGAAGTCCATCTCGCATCCAAAGCCATCTACAGCCTGAAAGTGGTAGTGCTTGTTCCTGACGGCACTCATGGCATTGAGGTGGCTCAAGCATGTAGTGGACACCTGTCCAAACTGACTCCCATTCGGATGGAATTCCGCATTGGTCCTTCTTCCTCACACCTTGCTCGGGAGACACGGCCCCTCTGTTCCTTTCCATTCGGCGCAGAGGAAATTCCTGTATGGCCTGCTGCTGCTGCATATCCTCCACTTCCTTACCTTCCTCCAGCACCAGGACATGCCATAGTGTTCGGTTCTACTGCAGGCCCCTAGTGAAGTGCTCTCTACATGGGAGTCCTCCCTTTGTTCCATCGGGAACCTGGTGTGGAGGGTGCGGCATGCAGCAGAGCCAGGCAACTGTAGATGATTCACAGAGACCCAGGCCGCATGTTTTTCCTATGGCTAAAGGGAGTTTGTGCTCCATGTTTATGTGGATTGACTGAGATTGCTGCCCATACTTAACTTTTTAAAATGGCTGCCTCTTGTTGTTTTGGTTGCACATCAGCCCCACCCTCCTGATATTTGGTCACCTGGTGCAGAGAAGGGCGGGAAGTAGGAGGACCTCCTCGTAAGCCCAAACCTGGGACTGGCTGAGGTGACCATCACCACCTTCAGGCCGTGAGAAGTTAACGGTGTGTGGTGGGGGTGGGGGGTGGAGGTCATCTGACACAAATGTCTGTCCCTCCAGCCTGGCTGCTAGTCTGGAGAGGGAACACGCAGTGTTCAAGGTATGCTTCATATTTCTGTAACCACTGAGTTCCAAGGGGGCTGGAGTAAATTGTTGCCCCCGCCCTCCCCCCCAACCCTGCTCAGAATAATATTTTGGTTTAATTAGTTAAATTTCCTTTGACATTGTTTTAGTTACAGTATCCCACGAGGGGTGGTCAGCTCTGTCACTTTTTGTTTATTCATTTTCATCTTATTAAGAAGAGTAAACATTATACATGTACAGACAGGCTAACACACATATATTGAACAGAACAATAAGGTGATTTAGAAAATGCTAAAACAAAAAGCATTGATTTCTTCACTGATAACTGGTTTTCACACAGAGCCAGTTCCATTAATAACAGCCTGCTATGGTGATAGAAATCCATTGAGCTGTCAGTGGAATCTTTCTCAAAGGACTGCACATTGAATTTCTTAGAGATCAAAGGGTTCCATTTGGAGTGGACAGGGCTTCAACAAATTCAGCTTGCTAGGAAGTCTCAGCAACTTCAATTCAAAGCTGTTGCGCAAATGTTAGGGTAGACTGGAACCCAACCAACCCTCAGCCCCAGGCGAAATTGAAATCGGAGAACTTCAAAGGGTTCTGCTCACATCTGAAGCTTCTGACAGGGAGAAAGGGATACCTCTGCTGAAGAATGGAGTGCTGCAGTGATTTAAAATCCTGCCAGGTGACTGGGGGGCCTGCAGATTAAAGTGACTGGGCCACTTCAGTATTTTCACAGTTAACAGACAAGAATGCAAATATTGATCACAGGGCTGCCTGAAATCACCATACTAAACACACAAGCTTTCGGGCTTTGCCCCTTCACCAGGTGAGTGGAGCGTTCTGGCCTCAAACACAGCATATATAGGGACAGACAGTTTACAGAATACTGATTAGAATGTGAGTCTTTACAGCTAATCAATTCTTAAAAGTGCAGACACTGTGAGTGGAGATAGCATTAAGCATGGGTTAAAGAGATGTGTATTGTCTCCTGACAGGACAGTAAGTGAGATGTTGCAGGCCCAGGCAAGTTATGGGGGTTACAGATAGTGTGACATGAACTCAAGATCCCGGTTGAGGCTGTCCTCATGTGTGCGGAACTTGGCTATCAGTCTCTGCTCAGTGACTCTGCGCTGTCGTGTGTTGTGAAGGCTGCTTTGGAGAAGGTTTACTGAAGATCAGAGGCCGAATGCCCGTGACCACTGAAGTGTTTGCCAACAGGAAGGGAACAGTCCTGCCTGGTGGTTGATCACGTTGTCGAGCGGTGTTCAATCACCAGGCAGGACTGTTCTCTTCCTGTTGGTGAACACTTCAGTGGTCACGGGCATTTGACCTCTGATCTTCGGGTAAACGTTCTCTAAGGCGGCCTTCACAACGCACGACAGCGCAGAGTCACTGAGCAGAAACTGATAGCCAAATTCCGCACACATGAGGACAGCCTCAACCGGGACCTTGGGTTCATGTCACACTATCTGTAACCCCCATGGCTTGCCTGAACTTGCAACACCTCACTTACTGTCCTGTCTGGAGATGATACACATCTCTTTAACCTATGCTTAATGCTATCTCCACTCACATTGTCTACACTTTTAAGAATTGATTAGCTGTAAAGACCCACATGCTAATCAGTATCCTGTAAACTGTGTGTGCCTTTATGTGCTCTGTTTGAGACCAGAACTCTCCACTCACCTGATGAAGGGGCAAACCCCAAAAGCTGTGGGTTTACTATCAAATAAACTTGTTGGACTTTAACCTGGTGTTGAGAGACTCTTACTATGTTTACCCCAGTCCAACGCATCTCCACATCATGAAATCACCATGCCAGTGATGATTTTCCAGTCTGCCAGGAGGAAGTGGTGAAGTCAACCCTTTTTCCCCAGTCTGAGCACATCCAACCCCCAGATACCCTGAGGGACTCTTCCTCTGCGGCCTGGCAGCAACAGAGGGGCAAATAGCCACTGGACTGACCTCCTTGAATCTCCTCTGTGCCCACCTGACGAAGGAACAACCAGTTCCGAAAGCTAGTGGTGTTTGCTACAAATAAACCTGTTGGACTTTAACCTAGTTTTGTGAGATGTCCCAAAGCACCAGGCCAGGTTGTCAGTGCTAGGGGGCAGTGCATCGTGGGCACTGCCAAGGTGCAGACCTGATGGGGGTGCTGAGTAATAGACCTGAGGGGAAACAGGGTCTGAGTGGGTTGTCTCAGGGGAAAAGGGAGCTAAGTGGGGGTTGTCTAAGGACGGAGGGTACTTGAATGGTGGTGTGGGGGCGGGGGGGGAGGTGGTCAGGATCCTCCTCATGCCTGCTTGGTGTAGGGGAAGGAATGACCCATTATTTGTGGGTGGGATGGAGGATACCCCTCTTTGGTGAGTGACTCCATTGATTGTTGGTGGAGGCACATTTCATTTTTTAAGGGGGAAGGCCTGTCCCCAAGTGCGGAGATTGGGGAGCAATTTAAAAATAGCAGCCCGATCTTTGAACACCTGGGTTGGTCGACAGGTAACTCAAAATGAGCTTATCGGTTTCTTTCTGGTGCCTAACCCCATCTGACAGACGCTGTCAATGTGAGCGGGAAACATTCTTGTTTTCCCATCAGCATGAGCACTTAGGCCTGATTCTCCTGTTTTGAGGCTATCATGTTTACTACATACATTTCATGCCAAACATATAGCCCAGGGGTTCTACATGGCTTCCAGCCTGCTGGTGTACTATAGTGAGAGGGCTTTAGTTGGTGGTTTTCTTCA
Organism: Carcharhinus amblyrhynchos; assembly: GCF_965287045.1. Taxonomy (NCBI): domain Eukaryota; kingdom Metazoa; phylum Chordata; class Chondrichthyes; order Carcharhiniformes; family Carcharhinidae; genus Carcharhinus; species Carcharhinus amblyrhynchos. Next base: position 81,616,743 of record NC_137329.1, on the reverse strand, counting down.
TTGAGCCTTGTCGGCAGCTGCCCATGGCACCCTCAAAACATAGTCCTGGAACATGAAACATATCAGCCTGCGACACTTGGATCTGGACAGATCTTTACATGGGAAGTCCATTTATCTTCACACACCACCTTGGTGATCCCTTTATGTTGGTAGAACTTAATCTTTTTGTCTGCTTGTAATAACCGTTCATTCATGAATGTTTATATGCAGACAATTTAACAAAATATCAACTATTTGTTTCCATTAATATTTCAAAAATGTAGCAAAAGATGTGGTCATTAGGAAATGCTTTCTTTCCAAAGCTACAGTATGTCCCTTCAAACATTTTCTATTTCTTTTCCAAAATGTCTAAAGTCAAAAGTGTTTAAGAAATTTTGGGTCATAGATCTTAAATGCAGAAATATGCAGGAACTCTACCACTTTGCCCGACACAGAATTGGAGCAGAGAACAGAAATCTCCATTGATCTCTTGGTAATTTCTAGTCTCATTCAAGTGAGGCTATAAAATCCTGCTCATAGTCTGTTATTGTGCTACAGAAATGTCATGTGTTTATCCTTCTTAATTTGCACTGACAGTAATTAAAAAGTAAGCAGATAATAATGGCACCATTCTTTGTTCCATTGTCATGTGAGTTCTTCAGATGCATTGGTAGTAACCATTCAAACAGCAGGAAGCATCTGCTTGTTTTTGTACATTAAATCATCTCAACAGAGCAGAAATTAGCATGAGTACCTCCATAGAATCATAGAAACCCTACAGTGCAGAAAGAGGCCATTTGGCCCATCGAGTCTGCACTGACCACAATACCACCTAGGATCTACATACCCCCATATCCCTACATACTTACCCACTAATCCTCCATATCCCTACATACTTACCCACTAATTCCTCTAACCTATGCATCTCAGGACTCTAAGGGACAATTTAGCATGGTCAGTCAACCTAACCTGCACATCTTTGGACTGTGGGAAGAAACCGGAGCACCTGGAGGAAACCCATGCAGACACAAGGAGAATGTGCAAACTCCACACAGTCAGTGACCCAAGCTGGGAATCGAAGCCCAGGTCCCTGAAGCTGTGAAACAGCAGTGCTAACCACTGTGCTACTGTACCGTACCTCCATTGTAACTCCGGAAGCATGACACTTTATACCATAAGGTTCGTGTTACATGCTTGTCCACAAGTTCTGTGTCACAAATACAGTAAAATCTAACTTATCCCAAATAATCAGTGCCAGGGCATTGGACAATAAAGTGAGTTAATACACTGACCAAGTTTTTAGGATGGGTCTCAGTAAACTCCCCCTTCCCCTCCCCCAGAGAATAGGTGGGGATAGAGACAAAAATCCTGCCCACACTCTTCTCCAGCCTTGAGATACTCATGGCTGGAGTTTGGTTTCTAGTTTGGTGCTCCCACTGTACAAATAGAATTGAATCTAATTTGATTTATTATTGTCATATATATTAGTATATAGTGAGAAGCATTGTTTGTTGCACGCTATACAGACAAAGCAATACCTGCATAGAGAAGGAAAGGAGTGCAGAATGTAGTGTTACAGTCATAGCTAGGGTGTAGAGAAAAATAACTTAATGCGAGGTAAATCCATTCAAAAGTCTGATGGCAGCAGAAAAGAAATGGCGCAGGTTGACGTGTGATTTCTCCACTTCTGCTTTTGGCAATCGGCAGGAGTACAAAAAAGTAGAAAGATGAACAAGCACATAAACTACTGCCGTAGGGAATCAAAGTCCTTTCACATAAGCTGATGGAATAGAGACACGGGACAAGATACAGGCCGTGACAAAAGATGCATTGTTCATTTAGGATCCAACAGTCTCGTTAGGCTACAAGTATCATCACTCCGTTCCATCATAAACCGGGAAAATGTGGCAGAATGAGACTTGAAAGACTCTGCCACAACTTACAGCACACACATGCGGGAATTGCCTGTCTTCAGGGTTAGAGCGGGCACCAGTTACCTTTTTATTAATTGAGATCGTTTGCTGTAGTATTCCTAATGTACATTTTCTATATCATCAGTGGCACCAGTGTAATCCCAAAGGGGAGATGACGAAATGCGAACAAGTTGTCAAGTAAATACGAGATTTGGAATTAATTAAGCATTTCAGCTCCTTCATGGATAAAACAAGCACCTGCCTCTCCTGATGTCTCTAGTGTCTTTGCTAGCTGTAACTGTTAATGAGGCACCATGTTATTGACAAGCTGTTTAACAATTCTCTTTTTTTAAATCGTAGGGGAGGGTTGACAACACTGAATAACTAGACATCAATCTTTTCACAATAGTGGGGCATGCACATGATGAGCTGATTCAACTCGATGCAATTTGCGCAATTATGTTGTGTGTCCCTAAGCAAATGATAAACTTGACTACTTCTTTCAGCAACACGGTGGCCCTTTAACAGTGCCTGAGGTGATTTATGCCCTTATTATTCGGAAATCTCTACAAAACGCCCCTTTGTTTTGATACATAGTTTCCCGTTACAATTTAGCATCATGGAACAAGTGACATTTTCTTAATCATACCATTGAGTCCAATCTATGGACATTTTTCTTTTGCCAAGCCCGTAGCAGATTGATTTTATTCACAAATATTTTCTGATTGTAGTTGAACATTACGTTCCTGTTCCTCGGCTTGTTCACACAAAGAGTCTTTCTGCTGTTTCGAGTGGGTGTCCCGCTGACTGCTTCAGTATTTCCCGCACAACTTGCGTTGCCACAGAAAAAGGCTACTTCTCGCAACTGAATTTGAGTTTGATTGCCTACGGTTCATTCTAATGTGCGCCGTGTATGAAATTTAGAGAGTGCAGTAATAGAGGTCAACCTTTTATCTCTCTTTAAATCGGGCAACCCAAAGTGATGGGGTTTGGTTCACTAATCCTTGATTCTATTTATATTACCAATTCATCATTAATACTTTTACGTTTTAAATAGCGGACCTCTGTTCTGCAGTGGCTACGAGAAGGTTTTCAACCACTTCTAACTTTTTGGACATCAGCCCTTTTTGTCACTGATGAGCTAAACTGTGCTTGTAAATTAAAGGGCAGGATCAGTAAGTGTTGCCTTCTATCTGGGTCACTGAGGCATGTATGGTGGCACAATGACAAGCTAACTTTCAACCACTGATTTGGTTTTGAAAAGTTTCCATTTCTCTTTCAAGAGTGGGTAGCATTAAAGGTTTGAATTAACTCCTTCATTCATCAGTTGTAGCCTTTGGACAAGTGTTTCCTGCCCAATTTGTACTGAACTAACCAAGTATTCTCAAATCAGTGTAGACAGCAGCCTCCAAAGCTTGGCTTAAAAAAGAAAAAGCATGAATGATTCATTGCTCTTGCCTGATATCTTTTTGTCTTCTTTGTTAATTGACAATAACAAAATCTCTACCCTGATTTAACTCTTTGGTGACTTAATCCTCTGAAATGTAACCCTTAGAAATTAGACAGACTTCATCAGTTGACTGTGTCATAGGTGGTGAGACTGCAGACCTGAATCCAAGTCTTTGTGCGATGTATCATGACGATACGGTGGATTCTCCAAGTCGAAATCCTTTCTTTAATATGGAGGCCAGAAATGTGCACAGTATTAGTGCAGATTAACCTATACATATGTGTAACTTAACTTCTCTCATCATATTTTTATAATTATGTGTATATGTGTAACATAACTTCTCTCATCATATTTTTATAATTGTTTGACAAACCCTGCAAAGATCATTGCTGCTGTTCGTCCATCGTCATCAATGAGGACCTCGACACCATTAGTCATTTTGAGGCATAATGCGGTGTGTCCAAAGATGACTGATCAGGCCAATTCAGGCACGGAATGTCCTGGCACATATTGGACAGACTTGGGTAGACACTGTAGTTGTTGCACTGGTGGCTCTGGACTTGCATAGCTCGCACTTAAGTTGTGCTTCAGCAATGCACCTTGCTTCATAAGCTTGACAGCCCTTGTGGATGAGGCAGCGCCAAGTAGGGTGGTTTTGTGCCAGCGTTTCCTAGGTGGTCGTGTCTATGTCAAGCTACTTCAGGGAGGCCTTGTGTGTGTCTTTGTAACATTTCTTTTGCCCTCCAGCAGAGAGTTCCCCAAAAACGAACTGCTTGGGTATGCACTCATCTGGCGTACGGATGACATGACCTGCCCACCGGGTCTGCGGTCTCATCAGCAGTGTGTGGACTGATGGTAGAGAGAACTTCAATGTCCCGTACTTTGTCTTGCCATCTGATGTGTAATATTGTGCAAATGTGGAATCATGTGGAAATGATTGAGCTCTCTTGCATGCCTTTGATACACAGTCCACATTTCACAGGCATACAGGAGGGTAGTGAGTACCACGGTGCTGTAGACCTTCAGTTTTGTTGCTGGGCTGATTCCTCGATGCTCCCATACAGTGGAGTGCAGTCCACCAAAAGCAGAACTTGCCTTTGCTATTTTGCAGCTAACTTCTGTATTTGTCACTGCTTGGGAGAGGGTGCTGCCTAGATGTGTGAACTGGTCCACTGCCTGTAGTTTTTGCCCTTTGATTGTGATTATGGTTTCTGTGTACGGTGCATGAAGGGCAAAGAGGAAGTCTCAGAACAGTCTCCTTAATTTTGGTAAAAGCTTGAAGTCTCCTCAGGTTGAAAAGCTTCCCATCCACTCTGTACTTGAGGAAGATTCCAGCAACACTGTCCTGGAAGGCATCATTCAGCACGGCAGTAAACATCATGCTGAAAAGTGTGGGTGTGAGCACACAGTTCTGTTTGATGCCACTGGTGACTGTGAATGCCTCAGAGGATTCTCCGCCATCCAGTACTCTGGCCATCATGCCATCATGGAACTGGCGTACCATCTGAATGAATTTGGGGCGGCAGCCGAACTTTGACATGATCCTCCACAGGCCTTGACGGCTGACAGTGTTGAAGGCTTTCGCAAGGTCAACAAAGGTTGTGTAGAGCTTACGATTCTGCTCCTGACTCTTCTCCTGTAGTTGGCGCGCAGCAAAAATCATGTCAATAATCCCACGACCCTTGTGGAAGCCACATTGTGATTCTGGAAGCAGGCCCAGCTCCAGACGAGTGACCAGGCGATTTAGCAGGACTCTTGCGAGGGTTTTTCCTGTAATGGACAGCAGTGAAATCCCTCGGTGATTGTCACATACTTGCCGATTGCCTTTCCTCTTGTAGGGATGTACGATGGAAGCATCTTTAAGTTCCTGAGGAATGGATCCTTGCTTCCAAAAGGACTGGAACAACTCGGTGAGCTTCTCGATAAGTACAGGACTAGCAGCTTTGTAGATCTTTGTGAGTGTGGCATCTGCCCCTGGGGCTTTGCCACTGGATAGCTGGCTGACTTTGGCTACTACTGGTGGATCATCCTTGGCGCTGTTGATATCAACCTGGGGAATCCTGTCTATTGCCTCATCGTTAATAGATGACGGTCGGTTGAGGATGGCGTCAAAGTGGTCAGCCCATCTCTGCAGGATCTGAGCCCTCTCTGTAATGAGAATTGTACCATCTGTACTCAGGAGGGAGGAACTCCCGAGAGATTGAGGTCTGTAGAGGGTGTTGAGGGCTTCATAGAACCGTTTCAAGTCATTTCTGTCAGCGTATCCTTGTATTTTATCTGCTTTAGTGCTCCGCCAGATATCCTGCATTTTACGCAGTTTATTCTGGACTGTCCTGCAAACACTGGTAAAAGCATTTTTTTTGGCAGTTGATGATGGGTTGTTCTGACAGGCCTGATGAAGATGGTGCTTTTCAACAAGTAGAGCCTGTATCCCCTCATCATTGTCATTGAACCAGTCATGTTGCTTGCGGGTAGAGGGCCCGAGCATCTTCAGTGCAGATGAATGGACAGCATCCCTGAAGCATTCCCAGTTGCCCTCAGTGCTGCCTGTGAGGTGTAGGTCAGCAAGCTTGATTTCTAAGTCTACAGCCAGTGCTGAAGCTATGCTGGGGGTTCTTTAGCTTGGCTGCATTGATTCTTTTATAACGTTGCTTCCTTGTGGTCGCCTCTTGGGTCTGATGCGGAGCCTCACTTTGGAGACAATGAGCCTGTGATCTGTCCAGCAGTCAGCACCAAACATGGCCTTGGTCACTCTGACATCCTGCCTGTTTGACAAACTCTGCAAAGATCATTGCTACATTTCAGATGTAAGCATAACCTTTTGCTCTCAAACTTCCCAAAATCAGAGATCATAAACTTAAGATAGCTAATTGACCCAATAGAAATCCAAGATAATTTTTAAAAATCAGAGATGTGGCATGCACCAGCACAGGCAGAGTTGAGGCAAAGAAACAAGATTCATTTAAGATGCTAAGAATTTCTAGAATCCTACTGTGCAGAAGGAGGCCATTCGGCCCATTGAGTCTGCACCAACCACATTTCCACCCAGACCCTTCTCCCCATTACCCAACACATTAATCCCACCTAGACCTCCTGACACTAAGGGGCAAATTAGCATGGCTAATCCCACATATCTTTGGGCTGTGGGAGGAAGATGGATTACCGAGAGAAAACCCACGCAGATGTGGGAGAATGTGCAAACTCCACACAGACAATGACCCAAGCCAGGAATCGAACCTGGGTCCCTGGTGATGTGAAGCAGCAATGCCAATCACTGTGCCACCCTTTTTTTTAAGGCATTACTTAAGGCATTAAGAATCCGTTGAGTGTTAGGCCAAATAATCTGTTTCCAAGCTGTAAAAATCTATGTAGATAATTTCAGATTTTTTTTCAGAGAAGCCATTTGGTTTGATTGAGTTGGGTATTCTAGTTGGTAGCAGAAGAAAAAAATAGACTTTGAAATTACTAACAAGCAGACCTCGCATCTCAAGTACAATTAGGGATGGGCAATAAATGTAACCAGTGAGGCCCACATCCCATAAAATAATTTACAAAAGACTACATTTGTACAATAAAACATCTCAAGGCCCCTCACAGCAGTGTAACTAAATACCAAACCACATAAGGAGACCCTGGGATAGGTGATGAAAATCTTTGTCAAACAAGTAGGTTTTAAAATACATCTCATGGGAAGAAGAAGGGAGGAGAAGAGGTTTAGGGAGGGCGTTCCAGAGTTTGGGGCCCAGGAAACTGAAGGCATGGCCGTCAATGGTGGAGAAATGGAAATTGGGGATGTACAAGTGGCCAGAATTGGCAGAGTGCAGAGATCCTGGCATTTTGAAAGGCTGGAGGAGGGGTAAGACCATGGGGAGATTTGAAAGCAAAGTGAGAATTGTAAAATCAGGACATTGCTGGACTGGGAATAGTTTGTTAGACCCTTTTTTCCAAGTTGAGATCCATGTAGCAGAGCTTTGGATGATTATGGAGGTTGGAAGATGGGAGGCCAGGCAGGACAGCATTGGAATAGTCAAATCTAGGGGTAACAAATACATGGATGAGGCAGTGGTGGGAACAGGAGATGTTAAAAGATGGAAATAGATGGTCTTAGCAAAGGAAGAGATGAGTGGTTGGAAGCTGAAGGTTGCAATCAGCCTGGTTCAGCCTCAAACAGTAACCAGGAAGAGGAATGAACTCAATAATTATGGAGAAGATTTTCATCGAATAGAATCATATAATCCCTACAGTACAGAAGAGGCCATTCAGCCCAATAACTCTGCACTGACTCTCTGGCAGAGTGTTTATCCAGGCCCTCTCAGCTGCCCTATCCCTGCAACTGCCTTCATTTTACCGTGGCTAATCCATCAAACTTACTCATCATGGGATACTAAGGGATAATATAGCATGACCAATCCACCTAATCTACACATCTTTGGACTTTGAGAGAAAATTGGGACACCTGGAGGAAACCCAGGCTGACACGAGAGGAAGTGCAAACTCCACACACTCACCCAAGGCCAGATCCCTGGTGCTGTGAGGCAGCAGTGCTAACGATTGTGCCAACGTGCCACCTACTTTGTAGTGTAAACAATGACATTGGTCTTTCCACTATTCAGTTGTGAGAGAGTCTTCTCAAATAGATGTCAGAACAAACAGTTGTACAAAATAGACACATCACAGGTGGTGATAGTGAGACAGAACTGGGATGTTGTCAGCATAGATGTGAAAACTTGTGTTTTTATAGACGTTTTAGCCAGGAATATGAGAAATAAGAGCAATTTAAAGATAGATTCTTGGGCAACACAGGTGTGAAAGTGCGGGAGTGAGAAGTAACTGTAGGTGATTTTCTAGCTACAATTGGGTGGATGAAAATGGAACCAGAAGAGGGCAGTACCACTTAACTTGACAGTGGAGTCACTCTTCGCTGATGTGGCTGTCTCCCAATTTATTTTATGCCAGTATTGTCTTGGTGAGGTTGGAAGGTGAGAGCAAAGAACAAAGAAAATTACAGCACAGGAAACAAGCCCTTCAGCCCTCCAAGGCTGCAGTGACCATGCTGCCTGACTTAGCTAAAACCCCCTACCCTTCTGGGGACCATATCCCTCTGTTCCCATTCTATTCATGTATTTGTCCAGATGCTCCTTAAAAATCACTATCATATCTGATTCCACTACCTCCCCCAGCAATGAGTTCCAGGCATCTGCACCTTCAGTGTAACTAACCTTGCCTTGTACATCTCCTTTAAATCTTGCTCCTTGCATTCTTAAACCTATGTCCCCCAGTAATTGACTCCTCCACTCTGGGAAAAACTTCTGACTATCCACTCTGTCCGTGCCCTTCTTAATCTTGTAGAATTCTATCAGGTCACCCCTCAACCTCCTTCGTTCCAATAAGAACAAACCAAGTTTCTCCAACTTCTCCTCACAGCTAATGCCCTCCGTACCAGGCAACATCCTGGTAAATCTTTTCTGTATCTTCTCCAAAGCCTCCACAACTTAGTGTGGCAACTAGAATTGAATACTATATTTCATTTGCGACCTAACTAACGTCCTATAAAGCTGCAACATGACTTGCCATTTTTAAACTCAGTGCCCTGGCCAATGAAGGCAAGTATGCTGTATGCTTCTTGACTACCTTCTCAACTGCGTTACAACTTTCAGTGACCTGTGTTCCTGTATACCCACACCCTCTGCATATCAATACCCTTGAGAGTTCTGCAATTTACTTGTATTTCCTATCTTTATTAAACCTTACAAAATGCATTACCTCATATCTGTCTGTATTAAACTCCATCTCCCATCTCTCTGCCCAAGCCTCCAACCGATCTATATCCAGCTGTATACTCTGATGGTCCTCATCATTATCCACAAATCTTTGTGCCGTCCGCAAACTTACTAATCAAACCGGTTACATTTTCCTCCAAATCATTATATATATTACAAACAGCAAAGGTGCCAGCAATGATCCCTGAGGAATGCCACTTAATCACAGCCCCCCATTCAGAAATGCACCCATCCACTGCTTCTCTCTGACTAGGCTCACAATATCTCTCATTATACAAGGTTCCTGAAACTTCCCATACTTATCCTTGTGCCGGTCCTGAATTCCTATCAACTTGCACTTGAAAGCCTCCCACATGCCAGATGCTGATTTGCCTTCAAACATCTGCCCCAATCTCCATTCTTCAGTTCCTGCCTAATATTGCTGTTATTAGCCTTCCCCCAATTTAGCACCTTCACTTGAGAACTCCACTTATCTTTATCCAGCAGTACCTTAAAGCTGACTGAGTTGTGATAACTGTTTCCGAACTGTTCTCCTACTGAAACATCGAACACCTAGCCAAGCTCATTCTTCATTACCAGGTCCAATATGGCTCCTTCCCTGGTTGGACTATCTATACACTGTTTCAAGAAGTCTTCCTGGATGCTCCTTACAAACTCTGCCCTGCCCACTAGCACTAAATGAGTCCCATTCGATATAGGGGAAGTTAAAATCTTCCACCACAACAACCCTATTACATTTACACTTTGTCAAAACCTGCATACAAATCTGTTCCTCTATCTCCCACTGGCAGTTGGGGGGCCTATAGCAAACCCCCAACATTGTGACTATATCCTTCCTATTCCTGAGCTCTACCCATATTGCCTCACTGTATGAGCCCTCCGAGGTGTCCCCCCACAGTACAGCTGTGACATTCTCCTTAACCAGTAGTGCAACTCCCCCAGTCCTTTTACATCCTCCTCTATTCCACCTGAGACATCTGTATCCTGGAATATTAAGCTCCCCTTAACCAAGTCTCTGTAATAGCAACAACATAATTGTTCCAAGTACTAATCCAAGTTCTAAGTTCATCTGCCTTACCTGTTACACTTCTCGCATTGGAACAAATACACTTCAGTCCACCAGACCCACTTTGATTAGCAACTACCCCCTGCCTTCTCTTTCTCTGAGTCTTATTGGTCCTACTTTCTAGTTCCCCTTCAGCTAATTTGCTTTGGTTCCCACCCCCTGCCAAACTAGCTTAAATCCTCCCATGCGACACTAGCAAACCTCCCAGCTAGAATATTTATGCCCTTCCAGTTTAGATGCAACCTATCCTACTTGTGCAGGTCCCACCTGCCCCGGAAGAGATCCCAACAGTTCAGATATCTAAAACCCTCCCCCCTAGACCAGCTGTTTAGCCACATGTTGAGCAGTACTATCTTCCTATTTCTAGCCTGACTGGCATGTAGCACAGGGAGTAATCCTGAGATTACAATTCTAAAGCTCCTGCTTTTTAATTTTCTACCTAACTCCCTGAACTGCTGTTGCAAGACCTCATCACTCTTCCAACCTATGTTGTTAGTACCAATATGTACCACAATCACTGGCTGTTCACCCTCTCCCTTCAGAGTGCTTTCTGCCTGTTCAGAGACATCAAGGTGAGGTCAAACCACAGTCCAGGGCAAGTGTAATCTTAACAGTCATTGTATTATCGTGCTGAGAAAATGGCTACATTGTTGCAGATGCCAATTTTCAAATGGGAGAGGTCAAACCAAAGCCTAATATTCCTTTTCAGATAGAGGTTAATGACACTGTAGGACAATTTAATGAAATGCTGACGCTTATTTCCCTTAGTGTCTTGAACAAAATGCAAAGCATAGAGATGAACAATGGATAAGTAGTTTTGCCATTTCTTAACATTGGAATTTTCATGCAGCAAAGTGAACTATGTCAGAAAATAAGATCAAACACAAAGGCAACCATATATATTTGCACTGTAAAATACATATCTTTCTACAAAGCCAAATTCTGCCTCAAGTGTTTTCATTTCAAACTCTCTTAAGCTATGTTCACCCAAGTGTAATGATCAATAACTCTGCCTGGTTACATGGAAGTACAATGCCTGATGTCAGAATTAGGGAGGAAAATAAAAATGCCTTATTATTCTTTGTTGTCATGATTTTTAATCACAAATAGTCCCAACATAACAATGAGAGAATATGACAGGGCAGGTTAGTGCAGTGAGTTAGAACAGTGTCCTTTCTGTTCCAGCGCTTTTATTTCAAATCAACACACACTCTGTATTTATCTCAGCTTGCACTAAGGATATTTTGAGGCATTAGCTGGAGCTGCTTCACTGTTGTTGCTAATGGGCTTGCATTCGAAGCATAAAACTAATCATAATTCAGAAGAAGTTGATACGAATTTGACAGCCTTACTTAGAGAGACCACAAGCATGACGGGTGTGGGAACGAGAAATCTCACATTGCAATGGTATTTTTAAACTGGCATTTTTGTTTTTAAATGAGCCTATTTAGTTATCTGCCTTTGTATAAAATTCAATTGTTATGCTTCTTTAACAAAGGCCTGTTTAAAATACACAAGCCAAAACTTTATTTACATAAAGGACCGAGAATATTAACTGTGAAGGAAGGCTGGGGTTATTTTCTTTAAAGCAGAGAAAACTGAGGGGGACTTGATTGAGGTGTACAAAATTGTGAGGGACGTAGATAAGATCAATAGAAAGAAATTTTTCCCCTTATCATATTCAATAACCAATGGGCATAGATTTAAGGTCTGAGGCAGGAGATTTAGACCAGAGGGTAGTGAGAATCTGGAACTCACTGCCTGAAAAGATGGTGGAGGCAGGAGCACTTACAACATTTAAGAAATATTGAGATGAGCACTTGAAATGCCATAGCATTGAAGGTTATGGACCAAGTGCTGGAAAATGGGGTTAGAATAGATAGGTGCTTGATGGCTAGTATGGACATGATGGGCTGGAGGCCCTCCTTCTTGCTGTAAAACTCTATGGGGCTGATCCTATTGGCTTATCATGCCGATTGATGAGCCGGTAAGATCACATGAGAGTTGAAAAATCAGGTTCATGCCTGGTTTCTTACCTCCTGCAATCTTACCATCCTGGATTTCCTGCATGATCAGCCTCGCATCCAGGAAGAGAGTGAGGCTAACTTAAATATTAAAATCTGCATATCCACTGCCATCCTGGCACCATGGCAATGCCAGCCTGACATCCTGGCACTGCCCAATAGGCACCTTGATCTGCCAACCTGGCACTGCCCACCATACACTGGTGCCAAGAGGTGGGGCCATTATAGGGGCAGGGCCGAAGGATGGAAGGACAATGAGGACTGGGCCTAAGAGGTGGCAAGCGGGTAGGGGAGCTGCACAGGTTGTCAGCAATCTGGACACCTAAAAATGTGAAGCATTTCCCCATTAAAGTAGATGGGGCATAACCTCTGCTACACTTCCTGATGTTGGTGACAATCTCCATCGTTTTGTTGGCATTCAGGGAGAGATTGTTGTCACACCAGTTCACCAGATTCTCTATCTCATTCATGTATTCCTCTCATCGTTGCTTGAGATCCGCCCCACTCTGGTGGTGTCATCAGCAAACTCAAAGATCAAGTTGGAGGGGAATTTGGCCACACAGTCATAGGTGTATAAGGAGTATAGTAGGGGGCTGAGGACACAGCCTTGTGGGGCACTGGTGTTAAGGATGATCGTGGAGTTGCCTAACCTTACTGAGTGTGGTCTGTGAGTTAAGAAGTTCAGGATCCAGTCACAGATGGAGGTCATTGAGTCATAGAGGTTTACAGCATGGAAACAAGCCCTTCGGCCCAATTTGTCCATGCGGCCCTTTTCTTTAAATCCCTAAGCTAATCCCAGTTGCCTGCATTTGGCCCATATCCCTCTATACCCATCATACCTATGTAACTATCTAACTGCTTTTTAAAAGACAAAATTGTACCACCTCTACTATTACCTCTGGCAGCTTGTTCCAGACACTCACCACCCTCTGTGTGAAAAAAATGCCCCCTGGACACGCTTGTATCTCTCCCTTCTCGCCCTAAACCTATGCCCTCTAGTTTTAGACGCCTCTACCTTTGGGAAAACATATTGACTGTCTAGCTGATCTGTGCCCCTCATTATTTTATAGGCCGCTATAAGATCATCTCTCAGCCTCCTACACTCCAGGGAAAAAAGTCCCACTCTATCCAATTGCTCCTCATCACTCAATCCATCAAATCCCGGTAACATCCTAGTAAACCTTTTCTGCACTCTTTCTAGTTTAATAATATCCTTTCTATAATAGGGTGACAAAAATCACACACAGTATTCCAAGCGTGGCCTTACCAATGTCTTGCACAACTTCAACAAGACATCCCAACTCCTCAATTCAATGCTCTGACCGATGAAACCAAGCATGCCAAATGCCTTCTTAGCCACTCTGTCCACCTGTGACTCCACTTTCAAGGAGCTATGAACATGTACTCCTAGATCTCTTTGTTCTGTAACTCTCCCCAACACCCTACCATTAACTGGGTAAGTCCTGCCCTGGTTCAATCTACCAAAATGCACCACCTCGCGTTTGTCTAAATTAAACTCCATCTGCCATTCGTCAGTCCACTGGCCCAATTGATCAAGATCCCATTGCAATTGGAGATAACTTTCTTCACTGTCCAGTATGTCACCAGTCTTGGTGTCATCTGCAAACTTACTAACAATGCCTCCTATATTCTCATCCAAATCATTAATATAAACGACAAAAAGCTGTGGACCCAGCACTGATCCCTGAGGCACACGGCTGGTCACAGGCTTCCAGTTTGAAAAACAATTCTCTACAACCACCCTCTGGCTTCTGTCAAGAAGCTAATTTTGTACCCACTTAGATACCTCACCCTGGATCCCGTGAGATTTAACCTTATGCAACAACCTACCATGCGGTGCCTTGTCATAGGCCTTGCTAAAGCCCATGTAGACAACATGAACTCTATGTAGGTGCCAAGCCCTAGGCCACAGAGTTTGAAGATGAGTTTCGTGAAAATAATGATGTTGAAGGCTGAGTTGTAATCAATAAATCAAAGTCTAATATAGGTGTCTTTGTGTCTAGGTATTTCAGGGTTGAACGTAGAGGCCAAGGAAATGGCATCTGCTGGGGACCTGTTGTGGCAAACTGTAGTGGATCCAGGCAGTCTGGGATGCTGGAAATGATTTGCGCCATGACTAACTTTTCAAAGCACTTCATAATGATGGATGTCAGAGCCATCGAGTGATAGTCTTTAAGGCACGCTGCCTAGCTTTTCTTTGGTACTGGGTTGATGGTCATCTTCTTGAAGCAGATAGGGACCTCAGATTGGTGTAAAGAGAGTTTAAAGATGTCTATGACTACCCTTGCCATCTGGTCCACGCAGGATCTGAGCGCTCATCCGGGTACCCCATTTGGGCCAGTCATTTTCCATGAAGTGGCTTTCCAGAAGGCTGTTCTGGCATCTGTAATGGTGACCTCGGATACAGGTTCATCGGAGGCTTCCAGTATGGGGGCTTGGTGATCTCTTGCTCAAAACGGGCATCAAATACTTTGAACTCTTCAGAGAAGCATGCATTGGAGCCAGCGATTTTACCTGCCTTAATCTTGTAGCCTGTTATGTCTTGCAAACCTTGCCATAGTTGGTGGGGGACTATCTTTTGGTACCTTTGATGGATCTCCGTAGATCATATCTGGATTTTTTGTATAGGTCAGGGTCGCCTGACTTGAACACCTCAGACCTAGATTTCAGTAAGTAGTGGATATCCCTTTCGGTCCATGGTTTCCTGTTAGGAAATACATGGATTTGCTTCTTTGACACACATTCTTACTAATGACAATTACTATAGTGACATACTTGTTCAGGTTGGTTACTGAGTTTTTAAATATTGACCAGTCCACTGACTTGAAGCAGTCCCATGGGAAATCATCCGATTCCTCAGACCAACATTGCATAACTCTCTTTGATGGATCCTCCCATTTCAGTTTTTGCTTGTAAGCTGGGACCAGGAGTACAACCATGGGGTCTGATTTTCCAAAAATGTGGGTGGGCGATCGAGCGGTAGGCATGTGTGATATTTGTATAGCAATGGTCTAGAATGTTTGGATCTGTGGTGGGACAGGAGACGTGCTGGTGGTTTCTTGGTAGGACATTCTTGAGCTTGGTCTGGTTGAAGTCCCAAGCCATGATGAACAAAACCTCAGAACGTTTCATCTCAAGGCTATTTGTCATGGTGCATATTTTGTCCAGTGCGGGCTTCACAACTGCATGGGTTGGGATGTAAATTGCTGTCAGTATAACAGAGGTGAACTCCCGCGGAAGGTAGTAGAGTGGCATTTTAGCGTCAGGTATTCTAGGTCCAAGGAGCAGAAACTCGCCAGCGTAGCTATATCTAGGCACCAAGAGGTGTTGATTAGAAGGCAGACCCATCCCCTCTTGCCTTACCTGAGGCCACTATATGAACAATTTGGTGGATTGAGAAGCTCTCTGGTTGTAGGGCATAGGGCTTCCCCTTATCCTTTGGGAGTGGGTTTATCCTGTATCTGTGGGAAATGGGGGAGAAAGAGCAGCCAGGGCACTCCAATCAGGCCGGCATCTCTACATCATGCTTTATCAGGCCTAGCCTTGCCAGTGTTACAACATCAGAGACACCTGCAGCACTTTTTGCTCTTAAATGCTCCATTATCTGGTGAGAAGAGCTGCACGTTGGTTTTCTCACCAGAAACTGAACTTAAGAGTGAAGATCAGAAAATTTTGCCCTTCATTTGACCAGAGTATTGTGATATCCTAAGGTTGTGAGAGGCATTGGATACATGCAGATTTCTTTATTCTTTCCATCTCTTGAAGCATACTTGATGGTAACACAGAGTAAAAATATGAAAAGAAATAGTTCACTTAACAGCGCTGACCTGTTAAATGATACCCACAGAAGGCTTCAATGAGATTACATTAAGCAGACCTTCCCAATGTTTACGCTTGGCCCAGTTTGGTTTAAAAACCAATCCTATTATTTACAAAAGTGCAAGGGAGGGTCTGCCTATTCAAAAGCATGAGGCTGTGACAAAGGGATATTAAACTGGAAACTGTCAGTGATTTCAATAAAATTAAAATTTGGAGACCGAAATCCCAGGGGCCATATACATAATAACGATATGTCAAGAAACAGCAAACTGTGGAAGCATTATCAAATCCCGAAAAATCCAATTCATTAAAAAAAAATCACCCCAGTCGTTGGGTGAAAGGAGATGAAAAGAGCTTACAGCATTTAGTAAATGCAGAAATCCCCATGACCATTGGAATTTATTAGAGTTACAATGCATGCAGTTTTGAGTTTGCAGATTGATAGGATTCTATAGTCGGTATCAAAAGCATCATCTTCCTAACCTTAACTTGGATTTGTGTTGTAGTTGCCCCAAAAGCCTACCATAGTTGGGTCGCACCATTGTGCAATCTTAGAATTAAGAGCTGGCCGCTTAGAAGCAAAATCAAGTGTAATGGAAATCTGCAATTTATTTATGTCGACTTATGCTGAAACGTAAGGTTTGTTTCAGTCACAAGGTGCCCAGGAATTCCAATAAAGTGTCTCTGGTATCTGAGCTGGTAGTGTGAGAGCAACTGTCAATGTTTTTTTTCTTCATCACAGTCTTCCTGCTCTTCCACCTCCAGCACATCCACCACTGCCTGGTCAGCTGACAGTTTTTAGGTATCTGAAAGGGGAGCAGGATGTATACACTCACACCATCAGTGGCTTGTGAGAGAAGAGATTATGGAAAGAGGGGAGAAGGAGAATAAGGAATGAGCACACTGTCATCTTCCAAGGTTTTGGTGCTTCTTGCTCGCACTCTCTCCTGTAAACTGGTCCAGTACATGCTGCAGCCAAAATGCACCTGCCCCTTGAGAGGAGCAGTTTTGTTTAATGCCCTACACTTTAGCTTTAGATTATGTTGGCCACTCCTGACTCTTTTGCCCTGTGCTCAAGCTGCTGACAGTAATCATTTAAATGGACAGAGGATGTGAAATTTGTGTTCTGCCTGCATCAGAAGCAATAGACAGAGGGTTAAATGTGTATCATGACCTCTGCACCAAATTTCAAGTCCTACTGAGTTTTGTGGCCCTAGGTTGTTGACCATTTCAAGCATTTTCTGCAAGTGTAATTTAAATGAATTGTGAAGCATTTATTGATGTGTCTGCAGGAGCCGTGTTCATTAATGCAACACTTCCTTTTTCATTTTCACTTTTTAATATGCACTTTAGTGGCAGTATTAGATGTCTTCTAAGGTATCTTTTTAACCTATCAGATGTCCCCAGCCTGGTTCAGTTGGTGGCACTCCCACCTCTGAATCAGAAGTTTATGTGTTCAAGATTCCACTCCACAGCACTTGAGTTTAAAATATTACATTAGAGTTGCTCTGTGGAAGTGTTACACAGTTGGATGTGCTATCCAGTTTAGATGTTAAACCAAGGCCTGTACTGTTTCCTCAGATGGACATTAAAGATTCCACAAGCTGGAGAGTTCGCTCTGCAATCTAAGCTAACATTAGTCGTTCAAGCAATACCTAAAATGACTTCTTTGGGAGGTAACCTATCCTTGTTTCTTACTTTGAATAAGTGACCACATTCACTCCATCCTCAGATGCCCTGGGTTTGTGAAAGTTGCTCTATCAATGTGTGTCTTCCATTCCTTAACCTTCTGCCTTCAGAAAGAAGAGCTGGCAGTCATTAATTCTCACACAGGAAACTGGGAACTGTTGGCAGTGGCGACTTGTTTCCTTCGTTCATTAATGCCATGCCATTACTTTCAAAGACTATTTGTGATATTTCATTAGCAAAGACACTGAATGCATGTGGATTCTGTGCACTTTCAGGAGCTTGGTGCTGCTTTGTCTTGTTTAGTAAGTCTTGATAAATGCTATTCCAAAGACAGTAAATAGCATTTCTGGAAGGATATTGCGTGTGCTGTATGGTTATGTGAATGAATCAGTGTACCATATAGAAAAGGTCTTAATTAACGTGTTGTTGTATGTTAAAACTTCAGACTATTGGGATCATTACAGACCCATTGGCAGTGATTGGCTTGTGTCTTTGGGATGTAAAAGTGAAAATGAGAATCGCAAATCCAGTGTACTTAAAACATGGAAGCAGAGGTGTAACATAAACTGGCCCCCCTTGTTTGCTTCCATCCTGAACAGCCGCAGCATCTGTTACCATTCCTTGTTGGCCTTGCTGTGCAGGATCCAAGGCCACCCTTTCCTGGTTCCTAATTCCCTTTACCTGAGGGATATCGGGCATTCTGAGTAGCCTCAATAAAGTGAACTGTGAACAGAAGTTAGGCAGAGATATGTCCACCACTGTTTACATAGCCCTCATTCATGGACTTTAAAAGCCTTAAAAATGTGTCCTATTGGCTTTGTAACACTAATGGGAACAGCTCTTCTTTGTCTACCACATTTAAACCTGTCATAGTCTTGTAAGTTGCTATCAAATCTCCCTTCAATTGTCTTTGCCTTAAGGAAAATGACTATGTACCAGTTCCTTCATTTCTTCAACTGTGGTACATGCAAAGAATATGTCTATTTTACCTTGCAGTGGATAATTGTTTTATTTTCATGGTCTGTCAACGGAGATGCAAATGTCTCCTCCACTTTTGCACCTCACTCCATATCCTGAAAGGAGCATGTCCACTGACTCACTCTAAACATTGCCGCAAAAGATGTCTCTAACATTTGAGCAATTGTTATGCCAAATCCAGTTCAGTGGGGGTGGGGATAGAAATGTAAGATCGTAGTTTCATTAACGTTGCTCATAACTGTGCTTCAAGATTCTTTGAGAATGGTGAAAAGCCAGTCCTCTTATCAACATCATCAATAAACACCTCACTCCGTTTTAATGCCTCCTACTTAAGTGGAATACCTCAGAAATCACTTTGCCACAGTTCATCTCACTGAAGAGGATTTCATTTACTGTGAGTGCAGTTCAATCAGTCACTAATACTCATGTGGTCATGTGCTGAAATGCCACGAAACTGAATATACATGAGACGCAGTTTGAATCCCGACAAAAACATCTCTGCTCTTTGAGAGAACATTATGCATACATCTTATTCTGGATATTGAAGTCCATAGTCAATGCAGGTAAATAACTACTTTGCAGTGATTGTACCTCAGCCTATGCATTGTGCACTGAAATCTAAAAGAGGGAACCTTTTCACTGCTAAGCATGATGATCAAAGCTATCCTTTACAAGAAAATGTAAAAGCAAACCATTTCACATGCTCTGAAAGGAACTTGAGAAAAAGATTTCCAAGCTTCAGGCAGACATTGCTTGTTCAAATTATGGCTCTATACTTGAAAAGGTCTGCAAGCCAAGAACGAGCTGGAATCAATGTGTTAATTGGAACTTTATGTCGGCATCAGATATATCTTCCTGGAACTGAATGTAATGTGAATGTTAACATGCAGCTTTGTCCACACATGGCACCGTGTGTTTTCAGAAAGCTGTGCCTTATTGGTCTGAAGTTAAACCATTTTGCGAACTTGAAAACTCTCACTGTGAATAATTGTTACGTTAATAAGTGCTGCTGAATATCGCCATGTGTCTGGCACAGAGCCCCGGCCATCCTTCTGTTGATGCACTTGAATGCACCGTCTTTAGGAACTGCTGATCCATTGTAAACAGTTGGATCTGGACCCAGAACAGGCAGGCATCTAAAAAAAAAAGTACATTCATATTGAAATGGTATTTTGACCTCCTGAAAGCATGTTTTAAGTTGGCTGAAGGATGCGGTATTGGATGTTCAGAATCCGAAATGAATGTTGAACAATTACAACATTAATGTGAGGAATGTTCGAAAGCTCTTCTCTCCGGTATATTAACTCTCGCTCATGGCTTACAATAATATTTTGGATAGCCCAAAATTTTTGCTTCAGTGTCTTGCTTGGTAGCTTATTCCAAACATTTATCATTCTTTGTGCCAAGATGATTTTTCCTGGTATCTGTTTTAAATGTACTTTTTATTCAGGGAGATCAGAGAGGATGATTTATTGGGGAAACGTTTTCCTGATACTGGTGAGTATGCAATTCAATTAATCCAGAAGTTATGCTTCAGCTGCTTTGTGTATATACAATGCTCACGGAAGGCCTTTCTATCTGAATGCTTTTCTGTGACCTGCGTTACATGGTTATTAACTTGAACACAACTTTTGTTTTATTTTTTCCTGTTTGAATACAACTTCACTGTCAATTGTTACTGGCTCAAAGAGGTTTAAAGTTTATTTATTAGTGTCACATGTAAGCTTACATTAACACTGCTATGAAGTTACTGTGAAAATCCTCTAGTCACCACATCCTGACACCTGTTTGGGTATACTGAGGGAGAATTTAGCATGGCCAATGCACCTAACCAAAGCATATCTTTGGACTGTGGGAGGAAACAGGAGCACCCAGAAGAAACCCACGCAAACACAGGGAAAACGTGCAGACTCCACACAGACTGTGCTCCAAACGAGGAATGCAGGTCCCTGACGCTGTGAGGCAGCAATGCTAACAACTGAGGCACTGTAGTGAACACGCAATTCAATTAGTCCAGTTTCCTTCCTGTATTTGCGACTACATGCATTTATAAAATATATCCACTGGAATTTGCATTTTAACTTGTTATAAACTACTTTTTAAGATTCTTTTCTAGGTGCTTGTTGATAAACTTCACATTTGTCTTGTACTTCAATATATTCCATGTGTTCTTTCGTTCTTGATTTATGATTTGTGAGCAAGGCATGGGCATGATTCTTCAAGAATACTTTGCACTTTTTCACAAAAGCAGTATTGAAGTTAAGGTGGAGGAGTGTGAAATGTTGAATGGGATAAACTTATCGAGGGAGGAAATATTAAGATGCTCATTGCATCCTTGAAAGTGCGGTAATCACCAAGCCCTGATGAAAGGTATCCCAAGCTGCTGTGATATGGAAATGATATCCTACGTTCTGAGTATCAATTTCCAATTCTCTCTGCTACAGATACAATGACTGAAAACTGGACGACTGCTAATGTCGTACCATTGTTTAAAAAGGGACGAAGGGATAGCCCAAGTAATTCCAGGCCAGTCAGCCCTACCTGAAAACTAAGAAAGAAAGTTCTGAGGGATGATATAAATCAACATTTAGAAAGACACAGATTACTCTGGGAGAGTCAGTATGGATTTGTTAAGGGGAGAGTGTGTCTGATGAATTTTACTGAATTTTTTTTGAGAGCAAGGAGAGATAATGAAGGTAACACATTTGATGTAGTCCAATGATTATTTGCAAAGCTTTAGCAAGGTCCTGCATAACAGTCAGAAAATTAATGCTCCTCATATCGAAGGGCAAACAGCAAGCTGAATCCAAAATTGGCTCAGTGACAGGAAGTAGGGGAGAATAGTGAGTGGGTGTTTTAGTGACTGGAAGTCTGTTTCCAGTGAGGTTCATCAGGATTCAGTACTGGGTTTCTTGCCATTTGTGGAGTACGTATCAATGATTCTGACTTCAGTGTAGGGAGCATGATTAAGGAGTCAACAAACAATATGGAAACTGGCTGTGGAGTTGATTGTGAGGGAGAAAGTCATAGACTACACGATGAAATGAATGGACTGTCAGGTGGACAGGAAATGGAAAATGGAACTCAATCCAGGGAAGAGAGAGAAGATATATTTGAGAAGGAATACAGGATAAGCAACAAAATTCTGAGAAGTGCGGAGGAATGGAGTGACTGAAAATAAAGGTCCACACATCCCCGAGAGTAGCAAGAATCATAGAAGCCCTACAATGCAGAACGAGGCCATTTGGCCCATCAAGTCTGCACCAACAACAATCCCACCCAGGCCGTATTTGCCTCACTAATCCCGCTAACCAACGCATCCCGGTACACTAAGGAGTAATTTAGGATGGCCAATGCACCTAACTCACACATCTTTGGACTGTAGGAGGAAACCGGAGCATCCAGAGGAAACCCATGCAGACACAGGGAGAATGTGCAAACTGCCCACAGATAGTGACTCAAGTCAAGAATTGAATCCAGGTCCCTGGAGCTGTAAGGCAGCAGTACTAACATCTGTGCCACCGTGCTGCCAGGACAGGTAGAAAAGATGGTCAGGAAAGCATACGGGATATTTTCTATAATGGCCAGGAGTACAACAGCAGGGAGATTATGCTGGAGCTATATCAAACACTACTTAGACCACAGTTAGAGTAGTTCACGCCACTCTAATCATTGCATTCTACCGAAGTATGATCTAGGAAGGATAAAGAAGTGATTTGCAAGAACCTTGCAAAGAATTGAGAATTTTAACTATGAGACAAAATTAGATAAGAATGACTCATTTTCTTTGGAACAGCAGAGGTTTAGGAGATTTAGTTGAGATGTATAGAATTATATGGGGCCCAGGTAGAGTGGATAGAAAAGACCCATTTCTGCTGGCAGTGACCAGGGGCAAAGATTCAAAGTAATTGGGAGAAGGATTACTGGGGAGTTGAGTAGCAATTCTTCACGGGTTTGGAACTCAGTGCTTGAAAGGGTGGTGGAGGCAGGAAACTATTACAGAGATGCTGTGAGTTGAAAAGGACACAATCGGTGGGATTTTCCAGCTCACCCCAAGATCTGAAAATCCCACTCGAGGTCAATGGACCTCTGCATGGCCTGTGTCCCGCCTGCTACAATTTCGGTGGTGGGTGGAGAGGAAAATTCAGCCCAATGTCCTTGATGTCAGTCAGTGACCAAACACGAAGCAAAAAAGATGTAAAAGATCTCATGGCGGATGAACATCCTGGTGTCCTGGCCAGAATTTGTCCCTTAATCAGCGACACCAAAAAAAACCATCATCTTTGCTATTGTAGGACATTCCAATTTGCAAACTCTCTCAAAATTTTCTGTATCACCATAAAATTCCATAGGATCACGACAGTGCAGAAGGAAGCCATATGGCCCATCAAGTCTGCACCAACTCTCCAAAACAGCATCTTGACCTGGATCACCCAAGGCTGCAATCGAACCCGGGACCCTGATGCTGTGAGGCAGCTGTACCAACCACTTTGCCACCGTGCCACCTGAAATTACAATAGTGACTCAACTTCAAAAGTGTTTAATTGGCTGTGAAGCACTTTGGGACATTGAGACATTGTGAATGGAGCTAATATATGTGCAAGTCTTTTTTATGTTATCAAGATGAGAAAAATCTGAGGTCACGTACCAACCGACTCAAGAACAGCTCCTTCCCGGCTGTCGTCAGGCTTTTGAATGGACCTACCTCGCTTTAAGTTGGTCTTTCTCTACACCCTAGCTATGACTGTAACATTATATTCTGCACTCTCTCTTCTCTATAAGCAGTATGTTCTGTCTGTATAGCGCACAAGAAACAATACTTTTCACTGTAAATTAATACATGTTACAATAATAAATCAAATCAAAAAATCAAATGTTAGTGCAGGGATGTGGATGATCTTCAGATTTTGAGGCCCTGATTTCACTGATACGCTGCCCAACGCTCGTAAGATCACACGCGAGGCCAACAGGGGATGCCATTCTGCGAGACTCACCCTTCCTGATTTCGTGGCGGCCATGTTGGTAAAATCAGGGCCTAAGCGTCAATTGTCAGGAACAAAAAGTCCTGTAAACCAAACACAATGTAACCAACTGTAGAGTAAATGTGCTTTTGTCAAATGCATTAACCATAACCTTAATTGTTTTTATTGAGGTGAATAATACTGATGGATCACAGAGGAAACTAGATAGGAAAATGAGGGCGAAGGGATGAGAAAGATATGTTAATGGGTTAGATCAGAAGGAGTGGCATGAGGTTTGTGAAAACTGGCATTGACACATTTGGCTGAATGGCCTATTTTTGTGCTGCAAATATTTCATAACATTTTATAAGAAGATATCATTTGTGATGCAAAGCCACATTTTTGCCCTTAATTTCGTAAAGTGGAAGATGTTCTCTTTTATTGATTTTTACAACCCTTAATCAATGATTGATACTTTCAATTTTGCAACAGCTATGTGGGAGCAGCAGGAAAATGGCCAAATTTGACACTCTTTTAATAACAATCTACCAATATTTTCAAATATATTTTAACTCATCGAATAGAGGATTCCATTTATAAGTCGAACAACAGAGTGTGCAAAGGTCAGCTCAGCACTTTCTTCCAAGCCTGTGCTGCAGGCCCAGCTGCTGGGAGATACAGAGTTTGGGATTAAGTCTTGAACTGAGCTCCAAGAATCTGGAGTTCAGGAAATGGATGATCCAGCTCACATTCCAATACTGACATTCTAACATACTATGTCAGTGCCTCCGACTTGTTATGCAGAACTAATTGTATCAAGAAAAGCCACAATTATTTTTCATGTACAATCACTTTTTAATGATGTAACTGCTTACTTATTTATTTTATATTAATGAATGTAGACCAGTTGTGTAACCCTATGTGTGGCGTCTGTTGTATGGTGGCAACATGGAATATCAAGGTATAAGAGGGACCCAGACCGAAGATATGTATAGGACTGTATTGAACTGCACTCTGACTTCAAAACACAAAGCATGATGGTCAATTTAGTCAAGTCAAAGCTTTGCCAGAATTAGCAAGGTCTGCAAAATTTATTAAGTTATGCAGGGGAACTGCATAACTGAGAAAGACAGATCCCTTTTGTGCTCATTAGAGGTAGTTAAGGTGTCTGTTTGTACCATCCTGGGGATTGATAGCAGTGTAAGGGATGACAATATGGAATCAAGCTGGTTCTACTTTTTTTTAAGCATGACCTTGGGAGAGACCCACGACATAAGAACATGGTAAAAGATATTGATGTAATTAAAAACCAATTAAATGGTCTTAAAACAGGTTTTACCTTATATGGCACAGGGCCATAGCAAAAAACAATATAAAGAAGAGCCCACAGAATCATCAGGGCTGGGGTGGTTAGAGCAATATGGTCTAGTGATCAGAAGACATGCACGGAGTCATCAGATTGACCACTGAGCATGATTCTGATACACAGGGAAACTAAGCAACCAGTATTGTCCTCAGTATGTACTTTTGCTTAGTGGTTTAGTAAAAGTGAATCACCTTTGGTGAAATTTCATTCAAGGGTAGCACTGTGGCCCAGTGGTTAACACTGCTGCCTCACAGCAGCAGGGACCCAGGTTCAATTCCAGCCTCGGGTCACTATTTGTGTGGAGTTTACACATTCTCTCTGTGTCTGTGTGGGTTTCCTTCGGGTGTTCCAGTTTCCTCCCACAGTCCAAACATGTGCAGGTCAGGTGGATTGGTCATGCTAAATTTCCCCTTAGTGTCAGGGGGATTTGTGACGTAAATACAAGGGGCTGGCAGCGAAAGACCCTGGTGGGATTGCTGTTGATGGGCCAAATGGCCTTCTTTGGCACTGTAGGGATTCTATGATTGTAAGTTGTTCTATATGCTTTATTGGAAGTAGAGACTTAGGAACATTTAGGCCTTATACTCTACAACTGCTGTCATCAGTTTTCCTTCGCTATACCCATTGGTAAGGTAAGGAATAACTAAATGAGGTAACGTCCTGAATATTAAACATCTTTCACACTCTGGCGGCCGGTGACGGGGGTAGGTGTCTGAAAACACAGGAAGCTGAATCAACGTTAAAAAAAGCCCATGTTGAAATAAACAATCGTGTGACTGTGTTTATCCATACTGCAGTTTGCAAACTTTCCTCCTAAGTTATCTGGAGAAGCATTGTGCCAAAGACTTCTAAATACTTTGCTGTTCTGGATGAATTAAAAAAAACAACCGTGGCGCTTTGTGACTTTGAGCCGGCTGCCTGCATGACTTTCACCCACAATGTGTGGAATCCAAACAGGGCAGGATTGTTTCCTTCTGGCCTGTGAGGGCTGTGGCAGCTACAACTCTCGCTCACTAGCCTTTGTGAACTGAATGAAGAAAGGTCTGCTCTTTATACAGTATTCCCATCACATCCGCTTGTTTTGTCCCACACACTCCGGCCTTTAGACCAATTGACAGTCCCCTTGATAAATTCCTGCAGGGAGAAACAGAGAAAACTCATCTCTCATCAAATCCGCTGGTGGCTTGCTTTAAACATATTTCTCTTAATGCCTCCAATATTCCTCAGTGATACTCAGCCAAATCACTCATTTCTCAACACATTTTTGTTCAATTAAAGCGAGTCTGTATAAATATTGGATAAATGCAACTATGTAAGAAACATTGCCATTTTATAAACAGTGTCGCATATTTCATTTGCTTTCCGTGATTATAGAATCATAGAATCCTACAGTGCATAAGGAGGCCATTCAGCCCATTGAGTCTGCACTGACCACTATCCCACCCAGGCCCTATCCCCATAGCCCAATGCATTTTACCCTAGCTAGTTCCTCTGACACTAAGGGGCAATTTAGTATGGCCAATCCACCTAACCCACACATCTTTGGACCGTGGGAGGAAACTGGAGCACCCGGGGAAATCCACAGGCAGACACGGGGAGATTGTGCAAGCTCCACATAAACAGTGACCTAAGCCAGGAATCGAATCCTGGTTCCAGGCGCTGTGGGACAGCAGTGTTAGCCACTGTGCCGCCCTTATACTGATGTTGGCTACTGTGCTGCTCTCAAGGGGTTTAATTCAAGGGGAGGTGACGGCCTAATGGCAGCCTCAATCTTTAGGCTATTAATCCAAAAACTCTACAAATGTTCTGGGGACCTGGATTCGAATCCCGCCACAGCAGATGGTGGAATTTGAATTCAATGAAAAAATATCTGGAATTAAGAATTTACTGATGACCCATTGTCGGAAAAACCCATCTGGTTCCCTTTAGGGAAGGAAATCTGCCACCCTACATGTGACTCCAGGGCCACAGCAATGTGGTTGACTCTCAGTTGCCCTCCAACGGCAACTAGGGATGGGCAATAAATGCTGCCCAGCCAGCGACACCCATGTCACACAAGTGAATAAAAAGAAATTAGCAGTGGGCAGTAAATGTTGGTCTGGCCATGATCCTATTGAGTGGCAGTACAGGCTCAATGGGCCGAATGGGATCTTCCTGTTCCTGCTTCTTGTGAGATATCTGCCCTCCTCCAATTCTGCCCTCTCCAGCAATTCCATCGTGACCCCAATTAATATATTCACCGTGACATTCCTGGCATTCGTTATTGTGTTGTGTAGCACATTCTGTTCATGATTTCTTTTAAAAAATCCTTACCTCTTCACTAGTTCTGTG
Source organism: Carcharhinus amblyrhynchos (assembly GCF_965287045.1). Taxonomy (NCBI): domain Eukaryota; kingdom Metazoa; phylum Chordata; class Chondrichthyes; order Carcharhiniformes; family Carcharhinidae; genus Carcharhinus; species Carcharhinus amblyrhynchos. The sequence continues at coordinate 81,589,366 of NC_137329.1, read as the reverse complement.
AGTTTATATATTGATCAGGTGAACACGCAATGCCATTAGGGAGAATCCCCAATAGGTGCAAATTAATTTGCAAAACATCCTGTTCACCAATTGTTCTTTTCAAAATTAACCTTCGGCTGTGTGTATGAATCCTTTCAATGATCACACAGCTCACTATGTCTGTTCACCAAATTCACCAAAGATCCTTTCCAAACTTACAATCACTTCCATCTAGAAGAACAAGGCAGCACACACACATGGGAACACTGCCACCTGCAAGTTCCGGTCCACGCCCTCACCATCCTGACTTGGAAATATATCGCTATTCGTTTACAATCGCTGGGTCAAAATCCTGGACTTCCCTGCGTCACGGCTATATGGGTCAACCACTAGAACATGGCCTGCAGCGATCCAAGAAGGCAGATCACCACCACCTTCTCAAGGGCAATAAATGCTGGCTAGCCAGCGACATTCATGTCTCACAATTGAATATAAAAAATAATCTCCTCCAGGCCTGAAGCTCTCCAAACTCACTGCTTCGCTGACTCATTGGGCTCTATTTTACCATTTTAATTCTAAGTGCTAGGCGGATTTGAAACAGGGAGTGTTTCAGATCCGATTTTTAGATCCGTTCTCAGGCGCCCCCATATGTACCCTGCCTGAGAAATATCAGCAATTCCGAATCGTGCTGCACAAGCTTGTGGGTGGGGCTCATTGTGCCTGAAATCCTTCAGCTCCGATCGGAGCCTTCAACTGCGCATGTGCAGTAAAAAATATGGAAAAATGCTCCCTTGCTGCATTGTTCCTGGGCCAAATAATGCTTCCCTATAGACATTGCCCCATCCCCACAACATAACAGTCCCCCTTATTCCCCCCACTACCCAGACCAATCTTGGCTTCTCCCCCTCCATCACCCCCACTGATCACACACAGAGTGGCAGTGGATCCCACTTGTTCCCCCGCCCCTCTCCTGACCCACCCACCAGAGAGCAAACTGACCTGCCTCCCTACCCACCCCAACCAGGAAGTCATCTGTCCCGCCTCCCTCCCCTCCCACCAGAGAACCATCTGACTCACCCCCTGTGCACCCCCCATCCTCCCATCTAAATTGCCGTTGTGCCCGTTTCAGGCATGGGTGGATTGCAGCAATTTTCAGCCATTGGTAAAGGAGGAACGGCCGCAGAGGCAGTTGCGGATCGCACCTCTCACCTCACGCCTGACTTTACTGACATTTCGTGCCAAAAAGCGAGTGCAACTTAATGGTAAAATCAGGCCCTGTATGTCCCCTACTCCCATCTCATGATGCTCTATAACATTGTCTTCCTAAATCTCCTTACCTCTTTATATTCATGTTTTCTTTAAGACGTTCCTTAATATCGACCCTTCTTTTCTAAACCAAGCTTTTACTCTTTGTCCTAATATCGCCTTTAGTTTGGCAGCCATTTTTTAAAAATTATTACACCTCTATGAGTTGCCTTGATATACTTCTCTACTTTAGAAGTTCCTTGTTGCTGTTATTTCTTTGAGCTGATTGTTATCTGAGTTATGATCAGCTTCAGGGCTTTGGAATTCATTGGATCATAGCATGAGCAGAAAGCACAACAGGAGGCCATTCAGCCTGTCATATCTCTGCTGGTTCCCTCGAAAGGCAACTCACCTAGTTCCACTTTCCCACCTTTTTCCCATAGCTGCAAAAAGTTGCCTTCAGGCAGTCATTGAACTCTCTTCTGAAGGCCTGGACTGAATCTGCTTCCTGCATAATCTCAGAGGCGGATTATAAATACTAACCATTTGCTGCTCTGTAAGATTCCTCCTCATATTAACATTTCTTCTTTTGCCAACCACCTTAAGTCTGTGCACTCTGGTTCTGCTGTTTTCCACCAATGAAAACGGTTTCTATTTCCTTTGTTCAGATTCTTCATGATTTTAAACACTTCTATCAAATCTCCACTGAGCCTTCTAATCTCGAGGGGCAACAACCCCAGTTTCTCCAATCTATCCTCTTAACTGAAATTCCTGATCCCTGGAACAATTCTTGTGAATCTTTTTTGCACTTTCTCTAATGCTTTTGTATCCTTCCTGCGGTGCCTGCAATTGGACACAATACGACAAATGAGGCCAAACCAATATTTTATATAAACTTATCATAGCTTTCTTCCTTTTGTACCTTATGTCCTTATTTAGAAAACTCAGAATACTGTATACTGTATTAACCACTGTCTTGATCTGTCCTGTCACCTTCATTGATTTACGTTTATATATCCACAGGCCTCTCTGTACTGTCGCCTCCCTTTAGAATTTTATTCCTATCTTGTATTGTCCTCTCCTCATTCTTTCAACCAAAATCGCAAAGTCATAGCATTCTTACAGCACAGAAAGAGGCCATTTGGCCATCTCATCCATGCTGACCAAGTTGCTTAAACTGAACTCGATCCGTTTGTCTGTGTTTGGCCCATACCTCTCTGAATCTTTCCCATTCATGTACCTATCAGAATGTCTTTTAAGTGTTCTCATTGTACCAGTCTCTACCACCTCCTCTGGCAGCTCATTCCATCTACACACCACCCTTTGTGTGAAAAAGCTCCCCCTAAATCTTTTGCCTCTCACCTTAAATCTATGCTCTCTAGTATTGGACTCCCCTACTCTGGGGAAGAAACCTTGGCTATATACCTCATCTATTATTTTATAAATCTCCCTAAAATCCTTCATCCTCCTACACTCCACGGAAAAAGGCCCCAGCCTACCCAGCCTCTCCTTATCATTCAAACCTTCCAGTCCCAGTAACACCCTTGTAAATCTTTTTTGCACCATTTCCAGTTTAATAAATCTTTCCTTTAACACTGTCACCTTCACCGTTCACAATATTTCCAAACTTATTGAAAGGAAGATCAGCCTAATTATTTATTCTTATCCCTACTGGAAGTATTCTTTTGCTGACAGCAGATGAGGATGTCCTTGGGCTTGCGCACTAAGAGCTCTGTGGTCCACCCGTCTGCTGAGGTTCACACATACTTATCGACCACTTGGATACAGTATAGAGCATGTTCAAAACTTGAAAGGAAACCAACAATGAGTCACTATCTAGAAGAGAAAAAGAGGGGAACAGGATTCTAGGCTCCTCTTCTGAAACATCGCAGTTGAGAGTGCCAGAGGCTGGTCACAAGGTCTCCAAAGTATGTCAGCACAAAGAACCCCATGGTACTGTGGGGCAGTGTTAGGCACATTCCAGTTGTTTCCACTGAGCTAACAAGCACAGCTGTGACTGCAGACTTTTCACAATGCAGAGTTTGTTATCAGCTGCCATTTAGTAGCTATTTATTCTGCCAGTCAACGTCAGAAATGCAATCTATGTTCCAGTAGGGTGGGGGTGGGTGGCAAAGAAATAAAAGCCTTTGAGTCACAAGACAAAAGAAAGCTGGAAAGCCACTGGTAAGGAGCATTAAAAACAACGGCACAATTTTAATCGCCCTTGTTATGATGCATCTCTACGAGCTAACCATAGGACATTTACGTACAGGTTGTAATCGTTTATTCAAGACATGCTGATTAGGTGCATCGGCCATGCTAAATTCTTTCTCAGTGTACTCAAACAGGTGCCAGAGTGTGGTGACTATGGGATTTTCACGGTAATTTCATTGCAGTGTTAATGTAAGCCTAATAAGGCACTGTAATACAGAACTTTCCTCTGAAGCAATATTCTCCCCTAATACAGCACTCTCCCTGTATTTAACACACAGTTAATCAGTACCCAGAACTTTGTTTAATTTCCAGTTTTCTCTATGAATAGATTTATTATTAAACCTTTACATAGAAGCAGGACCCACTATCTCCTCCTGATGCTGTGGGCATGATATCTGGCTCTTCAGGCCAATGGGACCTTCTGGTCCCACCAATGGAGCAGCCCGCCATATATTTCCTGGCAGTGTGGGATCAGTTGGAATTCCCATTGGCAGCGGTGAGACCAGAAAATCCCACCACCAGCCAAGGGCACGTCGCTTCCCGCCACTGAGAAAAATGCCGCAGGGAATCCAGAGAATCCCAGCAAATGTCTGTCCTTCTAACAGTAAACAGCCAACGCCGTGCTGGAGAATTCTTACTCATCACAGATCGTTGGGTATGTAACATTCCCTAGGGTATAAGCACTTGACTAGTGTGTAACTTTATTCAAAGTCAAGTTTTACTAAATTTATTAGTTTCCCCTGATACCCCACTACCCTATGATGGAATGGAAGGGTCAAGGTGAGGGGTAAATGTAATCCAACCACAACCCACCGTGAATGCAATTATTTCTAGTTTAATGCCAGTGCTTTTGGGGTTCGATATAATATACTCTGAAGTGGCAGGCCAGTAACTATCATATTTAAATGAGGATCCATTCTGCAGATTGTGAGAGCCATTTGAAGTAACAAAACTGCAGGCTGGACTTCATTGCACTTGAGCAACTTGGCAGCTGTTGGAGGTAGAGGGTGCCCATTCCAGCAGCTAAGGTATTTTACCAGCTCAGCTTGGACCAGGGGAGTACTTCATCTGGCTCCTTGAACAAACCTTCTGTCACAGTCTCTCCTCTTCATGATCAACTACCCACTCTTCCACCACTCCCCACCAGTGATCTTCAAACCTCCCTGATCTCTCCCCTCCATTCTTTCCGCTCCAACATCTCACCTCCCATTTTTCCCTGGCCACCTTTTCTCCTTCATGTGCCCCCACGTCCTGTAACCTCTCCCTTCTTTCCTTCCACCTGCTGTGTTTCAAGCCCATCCCATTGGTTCCTGATTTCCAGAGATCAGAGAATCAAAGAATCCCTACGGTGCAGAAGGAGGCCATTCAGCCCATCAAGCCTACCCCAACAGATGTCCCATCCAGGCTCTATCTCCCGTAACCCCACGTATTTACCCTGATAATCCCTTGGCTCTAAGGGGCAATTTATAATAGCCAATCAACCTAACCCACATACCTTTGGACTGTGGGAGGAAACTGGAGTACCAGGGGAAACTCGCACAGACATGGAGAGAACAGGCAAACTCCACACAGACAGTGACCCACGACCAGAATAGAACCCGCGTCCCTGGTGCTGAGGGGCATCAAGGCTAACCATTGTGCCACCGTGCCAGATGGATCAGCCCCATCAGGTTTCTCCTGACCATCAACCTTCAACAGACAAAATATAAAAGCAAACATTCAGCTCAGTGTGATTTCTATCTTCTCGATATCTCCAGAATCCCCTGGTGCAGTTCTGTGTCCCTTCTCTCTCTCTGGAAATACCAGTGTGGTCAACAGGTTGACTGCTATTATTGTCATCAGAATTTCAGAAACTCTAAGTGACACGGTGGCACAGTGGTTAGCATTGCTTCCTCACAGCGCCAGTGACCCAGGTTCGATTTGAGTCACTGGCTGTGCGGAGTTTGCACATTCTCCCTGTGTCTGCGTAGGTTTCCTCCGGGTGCTCTGGTTTCCTCCCATACTCCAAAGATGTGCAGGTTAGGTGGATCGGCCATGATAAGTTGCCCCTTAGTGCCAGGGGGACTAGCTAGGGTAAATGCATGGGTTTATGGGGATAGGACCTAGATGGGATTGTGGTCAGTGCAGACTCAATGGGCTGAATGACCTCCTTCTGCACTGTAGGATTCTATGATTCTACACTGGAATTCCACAGGGATTCTCTTAGAGAAGCTGCCCAGAAAAAATTAGAAAGAGGCCTTCAAAGACTGTAAATGCCCATTGAAATCTTTCCTCTGGATTTCCCTCCATTTGTGTCACCATTGGAGTTTGAGTGAACCCCAGTTAAGTTTAATGTGCCCAAGGTCTTTATGCCATGACGTGAACCTTCAACCAATACAGGATAGGACGGTAAGATCTGGTCATTCCACAGCACGTTCTCAGCTATAAAAACATATGATTCGAGAAAGGGTAAGAGGAGGCCTTGGGAAAAGACATGACTGCAGTGCCAATTGGTGCTCAGGGAGACATTCTCACCTTTGAAAAGGTTATGGCCAGAATTTTACAGCCTCAGCTGCCAGGGGGATTGGAGTGGGCGACGGGCGGACAATGGGAAGGTCTGTTATCTCAGGCAGGATATTATGCTTTCAGGACGAGTGAAGCCATAAAATCCTGCTCTAAGGGTTCGAGATCCATACTAGACATTTGATCAGGAAGTACACACTGACACTTCTGTGCAGTACTGACTGCATTGTTCAGTGCCCTGTCTTTTGAAAAGGATATAAACCAAAGCTCCATTTGCCCTCTCAGGTGGATGAAAAAGATCCCGTGGTACTATCTGAAGATAGGCTATGGAATAGGAATGGTTTGCGCAGTTGACTAGAGGGTTAGAATATGTTGCAACACAGTGCCAGTGGTGTGGGTTTAATCCATATACCAGCGTGTTTTGGTGCAGAGTGGTGCCCTCCAAGCCATATAATCAATTGTCTCTCTCTAACAGAGAAAAATGCCAATGTGTGCCATGTACTGTGTGCAGGAGTTATCTAACTATCCTGGCCAATATGAATCCCTTCAATCAACATCAATAAAATGATCTAGTCATTGTCTCATTGCTATTTTTGCACCCTTTATGGCAAATTGACTGCTGCATTTCTTACCCTACAACAATACATCTTTGATTGTAAGGTGTTTTGTTTCCTTGACAGGAATCCTTCTTTAAAACAAGTTAAAATAATAATAAAATTAAAGCTCTGAGCAAGAGTCAAAAGACCTGATCCATTGACCCAAATCATTCAGTCCCACCCACCGTGGAAATCGTCAGGGGTGAGATGGTGAATAAAATCCCGACTGGTAACTGTGTTTTTCTTTCTCCATAGATGCTGCCAGACCTGCTGGCTTTTTTTCTAGCATTTTCTCTTTATATTTAAAATCACACTAATTTTCTTTACTCACAGATATTTAACATACATTTTCTGTGGAAAGTAAGAAGTTCACACAGCAATTATAAATTTTCCAAATTGTAGAATTCCCGTTGAAGGAAATAAAGAAAGTTTGCAACTATGTGACAAGTGGAAGGAAAAACTGCATTACTGAAAATTATACTTTTACCTTCTGCTCATAACGCTTACCCTTAATTAACATAAAATAAAAGTGAAATCAAAACATATAAATATGAAAGATGATTCATAATTAGTTTCCATTGGCAAATATGAAATACACTATTTTGTCAGGGAAAGGACAATACATAGATTATATAATGAGCTTTATATTTAATTCATTTGGTGAAGCCAAATACAAGCTTTTACTTTTGCATGGATAACAGGCTCTATTCTATCCTATTTTGTTTTATTCTATTCTACTCTGCTAGAAAGATCCAGCAGTGATGATAATCTTAATTTTGCAACAAATTTATGCTGAGTTGATTGATCTTAGCAAGGGTAGACATTAGTAACCGAGCTGCAAATAAACAACACTTGGTGAAAAGAGAAGTCAGGGTCCATTTCTTGACAAAGGGTCTGACAAAGCCCTGATGAAGGGTTATCCAGATTTGAGACTTCTGCAGGAATTTTACAACATTGCCCATCCGAGTCCAATGGAAAATGCCATTCTGAGAGCCTTGTCTGGCATTCACTAATGCGGCATTCCAGGAAATTTCTGGAATTTAGCTCCATTCTATCTCCACAGATGCTGTCAGACCTGTTGAGATTTTTCAGTATTTGTTCCAGATTCCAGCATCTGCAGTATTATGTTTTTATCTTAGTGTTTGACTCAGTGCTATTTCTCTTGCAGGAATGTCTACTCTGAAGAAGTACTGCTCTTCTATATGACAGAATTTCCATTTGTCTCTTATACCCTTCCACCTGTATTAATTTCCTGCTTTGTCGAAGGGTCATCTGGACTTGAAACTTTGGCTCCACTCTCTTCCCAGATGCTCTCAGACCTGCTGAGATTTTCCAGCATTTTCTGTTTTTGTTCCATTTCTTGACATGTGGCCGTGGCCCTTGTTACAATTACTCTATTATGACGGCCTGGTTGACAGAGTTGCACTCTATCGCCATGATCTTCCCACAGCCATCAGCATGCCACCAATTCCTGTCATTGAAAATGATGGACACTTGTGTGAACATGCTGTAAAACCATGGAAAAAATAAAGGAGTCAACGTTGAGTATTGTTAACCTTAAGAACCTCAAGATGGGGATGGGGTGGTCATACTGTGTTGTCAGTATCACCAAGAGAAAATGACTGGAGGGTAAAGGAAGGGAAAACTTAAGTAACATAATAAGGCGACAACACTGATTCCTTCATTCACCATAAATGTGCATTCCAACAAAATACACATTGTATTTTGTTGTTTACAATGTGTATTTGATTGGTCACCAGTACTAATTATTAGGTTTAAGATTTAAATCTTGCAGAAACAGCATCCTGAAAGGAGATATACAAATATCTAACATGATTGAGACAGCCTCAGTAGTTCAGCATTGGAGCTGCAAAATAATTCCTTTTTGGACTGTGTGATGGGATTATCTTGCAGTGATGATACTATAATAGCTTTTCTCTGTCCTCGATCAATGTACTTTAAGTTGCTTTCATCTCCTAAGTGTGGGCTTCAGGTTATTGAACAATGAATTTACTGTGTTACAGATGGCAGAAAAGGACAAAACAAATTTAATTTAATCTTAGGGGTTAGATTATGTTCCAAAACCACTTCATTTAACATTTGATTATTTCATAGAGATTTTCTTTTTTATTGCTACCTTGAGAATAAAATGACCCAATAATTCTTTTCTTATTCATTCATGGGGTGTGAGCATTGCTGGTAGGGCCAGCACTTATTGCCCATCTCTACCTGTCTCCCTCTTTAACAGGGCATTTAAGAGTTAACCACACATCTGTGGATCTGGAGACACATACAGACCCTTGAGGTAAGGTCAACAGATTTCCTTCCCATGGTGGGAATCTGCTCCCCCACCTCCCAGTGAAACTGACCTCTCCTGTCAGTTAGATGATATCAGATAGGTCTTCTCATACCTGGGGCTTCTGAGAGAGGGAAAGGGGAATCTCTTTTGCAGAATGGAGTGCTACTGTGATTTGGAAGCCTTCCAGGTGCCCGGGGGACTAGAGATTAAATTGACTAGGCTACTTAAAACTTTTTATAGTGCACATAGCAAAATGAGGATTTTGGTCGGAGAGCTGCCTGAAACCACCATGCTAAGAGCGATCTTCAGATTTCCAAGGTTAGAAGGGACAGTCCTGCCATGAGACCCTCATCTCGGAGAGTCCTGAGGTCAACTTCTTGCCCCCAGCCTGAGCCCCACCTCCAAACCTCCAAGTCCCTTGTGTACCCTCCATCTGCAGCCTGGCAGCAACAGTGGGGCATCCGTGCAGATCACTCACCCTTTTACTATCGCCCTTAAAGTCCACTGAGCCAGATTCATATGTCACTGCCAGGGTGTCAGTGCTAAGGTGCCGGGGCAGTGCAAGGTTGGCACTGCCAAGGGACAGGATATGGAGGGGGAGCCTGGGGGAGCAAAGGGGCTGTAGGGGTCTCAGAGGGGTGGAGCCTGAAGGTACCCTATATCAAAGTATTTGTCTGGTATTGGGGGTAGGTGGGCAGTCTGGTCAACTTCATGCCTGCTTTTTATGGGGGAGGGGGGCGGGTGGGGAGAAGGGTTATCCATTCTCTCAGTGGTTATGTAAGAATCTTGGTTAGACCATGCTTGGAATAACAGTTCTGACCTTTACATTATTTAACAAAAACCTTTAACAAAAAATGATGTGGAGATACCAGAGAATGTTCAAAAATATTTATCAGAATAATAACCAGACTGAGTGGTTAAACCTATCAGGAAAAATTAATTAGATTGGGTTAGGTTTAGGGTTAGGGTTGGGTTTAGGGTTCGGTTTTTGGGGTCAGACAGAGAGAGGACATGTCCCCTTTTCTTTGTGCTCTGCCACTTTTCTTTTGGCTCACGTCCAATCCTTGTTGCCCCTTGTGATGCCTTGCCCTAGTCTTGTGGCTTGCTGTCTTCTTGTCTCCTGGATCTTTTTCTTTTTCTTAAATATTATTCATGTTAGTTTAGGGTTAGGTTAAGGTTGGTTTAGGGTTAATGTTAGTTTATGGTTAGGGCTTGGTTTAGGGTTAGGGTTCGAAAAGCGAACAGTGTTGAGGGTGTGGGAGAGGTTGAGAGGTGGAGGTTCTCAACTTATAGACACTTCTAAGATTATATCAAGGGTTTTGATCGGATATGATGGAGATAGACATGTGTAAGATATTTCAACTTGTGAATGAGAGTATACCAGAGGCCAAAAATATACTATAACCACTAATATACCCAGATGGGAATTCAAGACGTTTTCTTTTTACACAGTGAACATAGAACATAGAAAACCACAGCACAAACTGGCCCTTTGGCCCACAAGTTGCACTGATCACATCCATACCTACTAGGCCTACCTATAACCCTTAATCCCATTAAATCCCACGTACTCATCCAGAAGTCTCTTAAAAGACCTATCAAATTTGCCTCCACCACCACTGATGGCAGCCAATTCCACTCATCCACCACCATCTGAGTGAAAAACTTACCCCTGACATCTCCTCTGTACCTACTCCCTAGCACCTTAAACCTGTGTCCTCTCGTAGTGACAATTTCAGCCCTGGGAAATAGCCTCTGAGAATCCAGAGTGGATAGAATGTGAAACTTGCAATGTTCTGTGTAGGGTCTCAACTGTTCATAGCATTTATTTGCAACTTCATGACGAAATAGAAGACCAAGTTTGGCAATAATACATCATGAGAGAATACATCGTAGTTTGAAGTATAAAGTTAAAAAAAAGACATACATAGATTATGCGAATCGACAAAACTGACAAATTGCATTCAACCAAGGCAAATGCAATGAGATCCCAAAAAGATTTTGCTAACAAAAATCTATCAATCTCAGGTTTAACATTTACAGCTGCTAACTTGAATTGCCATATGTGGGACAGAGTTCCAAACTTCTATCAATCTTGCATAATTTCACTCCTGAAAGGTCTGGTTCTACCTTTGAGTCTAACCTCTCTAGTCTTAGAATTCACAACCAGAAGAAATTGTGTTCAAAATGAAGGGAGTGTCAAAGCTGAGGCATTTCAAGAGGTTTCTCCAGCAGCTAGGGCATGTTTAATAAATTAATAAGTTGATTATGTCAGTTCATGTGATATATAATTGCCTTAAGATACCACGGAAGAATGTCCACATCTTTTTCTATGTGACTTTACTTAACCTTTTGTATATATTTATTTTGTATAGCTCTTGAAGTAAAACATGACTAGAGTCCATCCTGTGCAGGAAATATGTCCCAATTACACATGTGATACAGCTTCAATAAGACCTATTGCCAATGGGTACAAAGGTCTGGATTTAGGAGATGGTGTATAAATATGTGAGAAAAATGTCAGGATGTGCAGGGGAAAGAGTATTAAATTTTGTGAGATTAATGCTGTCTCTTGGATAACAGTTACATTGAAGCACAGTTCCACTAATTAAAAGGAGTGCCAGTAATGGTAATAGATGCCTCTACTAATCCTACAAATGTGGTGTAACTGATTGTGGGTGACAGGATATCACACTATTACTGTCATGGTTGATTCATCTACTGCATTATTAAATGGTTTCTTAATGAGCTTTCAATGCCAATGATTTATGGTAACAATTTTTAGAATGATACATGAGCTTCAAACATGGAAGTGTATATCTTGTCAGATTTGTATCCACCAGGACAGGACGATTTACAGTGAATTTTATGATCTGATAAAACTGTGTACCACTGACACAGATAAATACCATTCTGGTGGCATTACCTTAGACAAGTGACAATTAGTGATCCAAAGGATGTTCCAATCTGGCAGAAGGAATGATCACACACTTTAAAAGTACATAAGTTTGAGTGTGAGAATGTACAAAAGCAATGATTACTCTTGAATGGCTGCTATAACACAGCACATCAATCTTATCTGATGAATAAACAAAAGCGCACAACAACATTTCCAACCTGTCATCCCTGGAGCACAATTATCACATTCTAATGGTCTTCCTAAACCTACCTTTAAGTATAGTGCACTCTGACACTGAGGCAATGACCAAAATTTTTTTATTATAACATTCAGAAACATTGTTCATTATTTATGATTTGGCTGTTAATATTATTGAAAACACGAAGTATGTGTAACTCAATAAGGCTAAAAAATCCAATTATTCCACTGCTTCGGATCATTAACTATCTTTATGACAATTTTGTTTTAAATGATTTTGGCTCATTTTTAAACCATATGCAGAATTCAAGTTCAAACTTACAAATTAAGACCAACTCCTGAAGTATATAACAAAGAATAAAGAATAAACATTAAGCACTTGGCTGCAGCCCTCATTAAAGCCTTGGGTGGCACAGCGACGCAGTGGATAGCACTGCTGCCTCACAGTGCCAAGGACCTGGGTTCAATTCTGATCTTGGGTGACTGCCTGTTTGTATGTTCTCCCTGTGTCTGTATGGGTTTTGTCTGAGCGCTCCAGTTTCCTCCCACACTCCAAAAATGTGAAGGTTAGGTGGATTGGCCATGCTAAATTGATCTTTGGTGTTCCAAGATGTGTAGAGAAGATAGGTTAGCCATTGATAACACATTTATCAATGCTGTCAATCTCACAAACCTCTCCATATCACCAGCTATTCAGCTATTCAGCTATAGCAGCCACATAACCTGAATACAATGCTTCTCATTCACTGACTTTTGGCTTGTGCACAAAAAAGTGATGTACAATAGCAGAGCTAGTAACGGACAAGGAAACCTCCGTCTCCTGAGCCATGTGGAGAAGATGATTCTCAGCATCATGGGGCTGACAATGTGGCAGCTGCCATAGCTGTGAACATTAAGAATGATGATGCGTTCCTGGTCTGTGTCTCTTCTCAACTCTCCACACAGTACCAGCTGTTACAATAAGCACATTGCTGAAGGTGTGACCATTGATCTCTTAATTTCCACTCTACACCCTTTCCCTCATGCCTAATCTTCTCATTCGGATATTCTGCTTTCAGATGTGTACCCAGCAGCCTCAGAAGGAGAGGGCAGCAACTCAGCATTGATGGTCAGGTCTCATCAGTTGATATGATACTCAGAGGCACAAGTTGGATCTGCATACACCAAGAAGGCTAGTATTGAGTGGAATCTGCATAAATCACTAGGCATGAGTAACTATAGCCAGGCCAGGGTCCATGATTCATACCCCAACTCAGTGGAGGCAAGTTCTGCTACAGGGTACTCAACTGAAGACCTCAATGGGATGAAAGGCAGGAAAACACAGATGCATGACAGGATACAGGGTGCATTGGCTGGCCCGACAGGCAGTGTAGGTTTCCTCTGGACGCTCTGGTTTTCTCCCACAGTCCAAAGATATGTGGGTTAAGTTGATTGGCTGTGTTAAATTGACCTAGAACCAGGGGATTAGCAGGGTAAGTATGCAGGGTTACGGGAATAGGGCCTGTTTGGGATTGTGGTTGGTGCAGACTCAATAGGTTGAATGGCCTCCTTCTGCACTGTAGGCATTTAATGATTCTATATAAATATTTCCATGGCCTTCAAGGCATAGAGGTGTCCGGCTCCAATGTGACAGAGAGCATTGGGCAAAGCTTGCCCTCTCTGCAATCTCTGCTGTATGTTCCTGTTGTTTTGCTGACCAAGAGGTACTGCCAGTGCAGCCCCCATACAGTTGCACTTTCTGTGTGGACAGGTAATCTGTCCTCCCTGTGAGGATGTAGCGACCCTCCCTGTTAAATCCAGCAACTCAACACAGCACCCAATATTCAGCCATTTCATCATCCCAGATGTTCTTCAGAATTGACCTAACCTCCAAAATGGGTGCCTGTCCCTTCAAGAAATGCTACTGCAGGGTCCATCTCATAGCTAAATGCTTGAGCTCTGGTGAAGGATATGGAAATTTGTTGAAGGGACCTGTAAGACTAAAAGTTGGAAAATAGATAACATATCAGCCGGTACTGCTATGTGAAGTCATGATAGGACCAGTTGAGTTGCTTCCAGTGGTCAAATGTCCATTTCAACATGGTTCATCATGTGGCCTTCACTGGATGCAGCTGGTACCACAGCACCAACCCCCAGGAGAGTGTCCAGTCTTCACTGGTGCTATGGATCCCAATACATGCTCCATGTTTCAGGTGCAGACTTTGCCTTTGCAATTTGAAGTTTATTTATTAGCATCACAAGTAGGCTTACATTAACATTGTAATGAAGTTACTGTGAAAATCCCCACATCACCACACTCCAATGCTCCAAGTGTTTGGGTACACTGAGGGAGAATTCAGCATAGCCAATGCACCTAACCAGCACATCTTTGGACTGTGGGAGGAAACCAGAACACCCAGAGGAAACCCATGCAGACATGGGGAGAATGTGCAAATTTCACACAGACACTGACCCAAGCCAAGAATCGAACCTGAGACCTTGGTGTTGTGAGGCAGCAGTGCTAACCACTGTGAAATCGTGCCGCTCGCGGACAATGCAGGGGTTTTTCTCATTCTATCTGTTCTTTAATTTTATTTTCTTTTATCGCCATGAGTAAAACAAAAGACAACTGAAGTTATATGTACTTAACACTAATCCAAGTCAGTAAGTAAACGTTTTTAACTTAGCACCACAATCGCTATGCATGAACAATGCTGCTCCAGCAGCAAAACTCACAAAATTATCAATAATGTTCATTTCTCTTTCTCCCAATTGCTAATGATGAAGAAAAATCAATCGTTCATTCTTTATTTTCCACAGAAGAGGTGATTATTCAAGTGCAAATGACTTGTGCTGTGGAAGTTGCAACAAGTGTACTCAATCGGTGCTGGAGAAATGTTTCTGTTTGACGTTCAATATATTGGTTGTTTACATTCAGGAGGACACTATAGAGTAAAATCTCCAATATATGTAATAAAAACATATGAAATAGGACACACAGAGAAAATCCATTGATATCAACCAGGTGTAAAAAAGGGATAACTTTACAGTCCAATCCACAGCACAGTAGGAATCTCTTCCATGCTTTCCATTTGTGGTCATCATTGTAACTGAACCCAACCACAGTAGTACCAGAGAGATTTAAATAATTCTAATCTAGCTGGTAATATCTTAGAATTCATCTCCACCCTGAGAGACAATTGATTACCAGGAGTGGGCATTCCCAATACTTGAATGTCTCTTTTTAAAAACTTGCATAAATGCCTATTGAATCTAGTGTAAATTTGTCAAATTTGCAGATAACTTTAAGGTAGAGCGATTATTAGAGACAAAGAATGGAGCTAAACATTTGCAGAACATTTTAAACTAGCGTACGACTATGAAATAACAAGAGAACTTTATATGTAAATATCAAGTACTGCACATTGTTCAAAAAAAAGGGGACATTATATGTACAGGCATACACATATGTTTTTAGATTTCCAGAAGGCATTCGATAAGGTGCCTCACAAAAGGTTGCTGCAGAAGGTTAGGGTACACAGAGTTGGAGGTTAGCGTGGATTAAGGGTTGGTTATCTAACAGGAAGCAGAGAATTGGAATCAATGGATGCTTTTCTGGTTAGCAGTTGGTGACTAGTGGAGTGCCACAGGGATCAGTGCTGGGGCTCAACTGTTTACCATATATATAGACAATCTGGAGGAGGGGACTGAGTGTAGGGTAACAAAATTTGCTGATGACACGAAGATGAGTGGAAAAGCGAATTGCGTGGAGAGTCTGCAGAGAGATCTGGAAAGGCTATGAGTGGGCGAGGACCTGGCAGATGGAGTATAACGTTAGCAAATGTGAGGTTATCCACTTTGGTGGAAATAATATTAGGAGGGAATATTATTTAAAGGGTGAAAAGCTGCAGCATGCTACTGTGCAGAGGGACCTGGGGGTCCTTGTGCACAAATCGCAAAAACTCAGTCTTCAGGTGCAGCAGGTGATCAAGAAGGCGAATGGGATGTTGGCCTTTATAGCGAGGGGGATAGAATATAAAAGCAGAGAGGTCTTGCTGCAACTGTACAAGGCACTGGTGAGGCCGCAACTGGAGTACTGTGAGCAGTTTTGGTCCCCTTATTTGTGAAAGGATATATTGGCCTTGGAGTGAGTACAGAGAAGGTTCACCAGGCTGATACCAGAGATGAGGGGGTTAGCTTATGAGCAGAGATTAAATACACTGGGCCTGTATTCGTTAGAGTTTAGAAGGCTGAGGGGAGACCTTGTAGAGACTTACAAGATAATGAAGGGACTAGATAGGATAGAGGTAGAGAGATTCTTTCTGCTTAGAAAGGAAAACAGAATTAGAGGGCACAGCCTCAAAATAAGGGGGAGGGTGCAGTTTAGAATGGAGATGAGGAGGAACTTCTTCACTCAAAGGGTGGTGAATCTCTGGAATTCTCTGCCCATTGAAGTGGTGAAGGCTACCTCGTTGAGTATATTTAAGTCACGGGTAGATAGGTTTCTGATAGACAAGGGAATTAAGGGTTATGGGGAAAAAGCAGGAAAGTGGAACTGATCCACTTCAGATCAGCCATGATCTTATTGAATGGCTGGACAGGCTCGAAGGGCTAGATGGCCTACTCCTGCTCCTATTTCTTATGTTTTTATATATACAAGTATATTGTTCATATCAAATTTCACTGCCTCCTAACTTAATGACGTTATTAAATGTCTTGAAAGGGGAAGTAATATTATCACACAATCCTGTTTCCTGACTTTAGGAAGGGAACTGGTAATAATAGAAGATGCACAACTTGTAGACTCCAGAAAACATTATAAAACAAGTTTTTAAAAAAGCTACTAGCATACTGCAGTATTTGCCAGAACAAAAGAAAACAAATTTAAAACAAAAATCGACAAAAATATTCAACAAGTCAGGCAGCGTCTATGGAGTGAGAAACAGAGCTACTTTTCAGGTTGATGATCTTTTCAAGAAAAGGTTTAGAAAACTTTTTTACAATGCTTGACCAATAAGAGACATGGGAGCAGAATTTCCTCTGGGCAATGCCCTGGTTGGAATGCTTATTCCAACATAGCCATAAGTTGTTTATTTTAAATTAAGTAAACCCAGATTATTATCTCAAATTGCCTCAGATTAATAAGGTAGGGTTGTAGAGCTATACGCATTGGGCTTGTTTAAATTACATTTGGATCCTGTGAAAGGGCAGCTAAAATGCTAGAATATTGATTCTTGCATCAAATGCATCTTATCTATGGTGTTTCTTATAAAGGAAGAAAGGACTTCCACATATGTTATATCTTCCATCTCAGAGCATCCTAAAATTCTTTACAGCCAATAAAATACCTTTGATTTGTGGCCACTGTTAAAATTGGAAGGTCCCACTTGATGAGTAAGCTACCCCTCCACACCCAGTGGCATGTTTTGTGGTGACGTATGCAACATGTCATCGGCCAGAAGTGGGATCTTCCAGTCCCGCTGCTGTTAATGGGTTCTCTGGTTGTTTGCACCCTCCAGTGCTGGGAAACCAGCAGTAAGGGTTACTTGCCAGTGGGAACAGAAGATCCCGCCAGTGGGAACAGCCAGAAAATTTCAGCCATTCTCTCAGCTGGACCTCTCATAGCACTGTTTGAAGAAGAGCAAGGGAGTTCTCCTGATATACTGCCAACATTAATCCCCCAAGCAGCATCACCTCAATATGGTAATTTATCTCACTGATGTTTGTGGAATCTTGCTGCATGCAAATTGATGTCTGCATTTTCTTATAATAAGGATTACATTTCATATTTCATGGACTGTGAGATACTTTGGGAACTGTTGGAGTTCAGAAAAGGAAATGTAAAGTTAAAGGTGCTTAATTTTCTTCCAGCCTATCGAACTGCCTGCAAAATCAATGTCAAGTCACTTTTCCATTTCCTCTTGGGCGTTAGCAGAGCAATAGATTAGAGGAGATGTTCTCTTCCATTTCGAAATCTTTAAACACATGGGCTGAGCTATGGGTTAATGACAGCTGTAAGATTTGGTGCTCATTTGTGACTTCTGTCTTAATGCCTGACTGCAAGAGTTATTGTGACTCATTCATCAATCTCATGCAAAAACTCCTTTTCCAGATTATGGAGATAACCTCCTGCCCATCACCTGGAATACACCCTCAAATCTGGAGCAAAGCTCTTGTAAGTAAAGTTTAAGTTTATTTATTAGTGTCGCAAGTAGGCCTACATTCTTACTGCAAAGAAGTTACTATGAAAATCCCCTGGTCGCCACATTCCAGTGCCTGTTTGGGTACACTGAGGGAGAAGTTAACATGGACAATGCATCTAACCAGCATATCTTTCAGACTATGAAAGGAAAACTGGAGCACCTGGAAGAAACCCATGCAGATACAGGGAAAACATGCAAACTCCACACAGACAGTGACTTAAGCCAGGAATCAAACCCCATCTCTGGTGCTGTGAGGCAACAGTGCTAACCACTGCACCTCTGTGCAGCCTAGGATTTATTGCAGTACATACCAATGATAGAAAATCGTAACCTTGTCTGTTGGCACTCTGGTGTAATTTTTCAGGTTGTTTCATCTCTGCATTAACATCAAACTCAACTTTACTGTTAATCCTTTTAAATTATATTTGGGGGATGGCTAGCTCAGTTAGCATTTGGATTAAATTAACACCAATAACATAGGGTTCACCTCCCTATTCCGGCTAAGGTATATTTGGGGGCTTGTCTCCTTGTCCTGCTCATAGTAAAAAATCATAGCACTTTACTATGGGTTGGAAAATAAGCATCAAGGACCTGCCTTTAGGCAGAGAATGGAAAAAGATAGCTGCAACCTGTTAATATGCTTCTTTAAACACATAATAATGTTTTGAAATGATTTGGTATTGATTTCCAGCCAGCTATATAATGCACTTGCAAACATAGAGATTTGAAGAGCAAGGGGAGGTCAGCTATCTCATTATGTCTACTTCAGCTCTTTGCTGGAAAACCCACAATTAGTTCCACTGCCATGTAGTCTCCCTTAACCAATGTAAATGCCAAAAACGCATAATGATGGCCAACCTAGCCACTTTGAAAAATACCTCCATTGACATCACTGCCAACTTTTGCATATGGCATTTATGGAGTGGTGTTTGGATTATTCAAGGAAATATCCAGCGAAAATACAATTGTCCATTTCCATGGAGAACCATGTCAGTGAATATAGTTTGTGAGAAAATATATCCTCCCCCCCTTCATATAAGGGTGTCTGGGTAAGATAAACTATTATAAAACAATCAAATAAGTATTGTTGCAATCTTTCTTGAAGGGGGCACAGATAAAATTCACCAGAATAATGGGACTAAGAGGGTTAGATTATGTGGCATGGTTGCATGGGCAGTACGGTGGTGCAGTAGATAGTATTGCTACCTCACAGCACCGGGGACCCAGGTTCAATTCCGGCTTTGGGTCACTGTCTGTGCGGAATTTGCACATTCTCACCATGTCAACGTGGGTTTCCTCCAAGTTCTCCAGTTTCCTCTCAGAGTCCAAAGATATGTAGGTTAGGTTGATAGGCCATGCTATATTGTCCTTTAGTATCAAGGGGACTAGCAGGGTAAATAGATGGGGCTAAGGGATTCGGGCCTTGATGGGATTGTTGTCAGTGCAGACTCAATGGGCTAAATGGCCTCCTTCTGCACTGTAGGGATTCTATGATTAATGGTTGAACTAACTGAGGAGTCCATCATACAAAAACTGAGGGCTGGAATTCTTTCCATTCACGTCCAATGAACTCTGCCAGGGAGGATGGAGAACTTGAGCTTTGACAAATGTCCTTTTATTATGGCAGAACCAAGAATTCCACAGGCATGAATGGATGGAGAACCTCACTAAAGGTGTTTAAAGGCGTTGCTAGAATAGATAGAGACAAACTGTCTCCTCCAGTGTATGAGGACAGAATAAGGGGCCATAATCTTAAAATTAGAGAAGGGACATTCAAGTGTGATGCCAGTAAACACATAGTGGAAATCCAGAACTCCCTCAGGAACGCTGTGGAGACTGGGTCCAGTGACAATTTCAAAACTTAGATTGATAGTTTTTGTTAGGTAAGGGTATTAAAAAAATTTCAGAACTAAGACATTAAAATAAGAATCAACCAGGATCTTACAGAATGGAGGAACAGACTTGAGGAGCTGAATGGTTTAGTTCTGTCCCTATATTCCTAATTATTACTTGCCTCCTAATCACTTACACTATTAGAGTCATTATATAGTTAGTACAACAACTGCAATTTCTTCCTCGATTCTGTTGGTCATCTTGTAGTACGTAAGCTGCATCACCGATGCAATCATAGGTTAACTCCAAACTCATCTATTCTATTCGCGTGAATCATTGGCACATTTAAAATGGATGGCTTTGGCATAAGTACATTTGCATTCAGTCCCAGTGCAACACAAAAGCCTTTATCCACTGTCTAGGTATAGTACACGCACCAACAAAAGAGTGTTAGATTCAAAATGTGACAAAGTGATGGCACCCTTCAGCTTTTCATGAATAATTCAGGATTTCTTTCCTCTTGAAACCATTCAAATTTCAAAAAAGAACTTTGACTGATTGAACTTTACGTTTTCTGGATATCTTTCATAATGTAAACTTAGTGTTCATATTTTGTGTATTTTTGATATTTAAGATCATAAGAATGTACCATAAATAGGAAAAATGTACTTAATTACCGATGCGTTTTCTAAAAACCAGCCTTACTTTTGAAAAGAAAAAGAAAATTTTCAAAATAGTCCTTTTATCTGCACTGCTGCATGTAACTAATTTGTGTTTCTCCCCTAAGTGTTTTATTTTGGATCAGACACATACTCCAATGCCATGATAGGCACTGTATGTTTAATGTCACCCAACAAACTGGCTAGGGATTGAACAGAGCAATCAGAATGCATTGGCTTGAATCCTCACTCACTCAGGTGAGACTGGACAATGAGTTTACATGGGTATGAATCCAAAATGGAAAGAAATTGCCACATGAGGGTCATTACTGCACAAATTGACTACTCGGTAAGAACAGCTGTACAAACAGTCAGTGTTGGAATAAATAATTCTCCCTTTTTTCATTAATGCACCGATTAGAGGCTCCACTATTCTGGCCATTGAGCTGGCAGCAAATGTTGGGTTTGTATGATTTCTCTCACCAATAGGAGTTTGATTAAATATTTTGAGATCTTGTGAGGAAATTTGGTACCCTGGTAACGATGGGTGTGTCTGGCATTGGCTCTAAGACGATAATAAAGAAATATAACTGTAAATGTTGACAGAAAGATTCTCAGTAAGTACAGTCTTTACACTATTTAATGAGATCTCTCTTGATAAAATCTGCACTCAAAAAAGCTTTGACGCAAATAACAATAGGGCCATGAACAATTAGACCCACCTGTCTCAGTATGGACTAAGGAAATTTGGCATGTCTGCTATAACTCTCACTAACTTCTACAGATGCACCATAGAAAGCATTCTTTCTGGTTGTACAACAGCTTGGTATAGCTCCTGCTCTGTCCAAAACCGCAATAAACTACAAAGGGTCGTGAATAAAATCCATCACTCAAACCAGCCTCCCATCCATTGACACTGTCTACACATCCCGCTGCGTCAGAGAAGCAGTCAGCATAATCAAGGACTCCACACATCTTGGACATATGCTCTTTCACCTTCTTCTGTTGGGAAAAAGTTACACAAATGTCAGATCACGTACCAACCAACTCAAGAACAGCTTCTTCCCTGGTGCCATCAGATTTTTGAATGGACATACCTCACATTAAGTTGATCTTTCTCTACACCCTAGCTATCACCTTTCCTTCTATATGTATCGTATGCTTTGTATGTATAGTGTGCATGAAACAATACTTTTCACTGTATTCCAATATATGCGACAATAACAAATCAAATTAAATCAAAGACTACAATCCCTCAGATGCGGTTCCTGAACCTGTTTGTGCTCTTTGAACAGGAGGTTGATGTGTGGATGAAGATTTGCATTCAGCAAGGGCCTCACCAACTGATTATTTCAATGCATTGGAATAGTCTTTAATATATATTTAATTAAAATTGGATCTTTATGATAGGGTAATTTTCTTTTATTGTTATTACTTTTATATATATATATATATATATATATAAAAGGATCAAGTTGGTTAGCACTGCTGCCTTACAGTGCCAGGGACTCAGGTACAATTTCTTGATTGACTGTGCAGAGTTTACACATTCTCCCCGCGTCTGCATGGGTTTCTCTGCGTGCTCCTGTTTCTTCCCACAGTCCAAAGATGTGCAGGGTTGGTAAATTGACCATGCTACATTGCCCCTTAATGACCAAGATGTGTGGATTAGCAATGGTAAATGTCTGGGTTTACAGGGATAGGCAGGGGAGAGTCAGGGAGTCAATGCAGACTTAATGGCCTCTTTCTGCACTATAGGGATGCTATGAAGTAATGTACCCACTACAAATTCCCACATGGGTAATAATTGACTGAAAGTAACTTGACTAATAGAGAACCAGGGAAATGTTTCCCAAATAGATAGGCACTAAAATGAATAATTAGTACAAAAATTAATGCAAGTATAATACAAATACAAATCAATAATGAGGAGCCAAAGGCTTTAAGCTTAATTTTATAACTACATAAGTATGCATGGGGGAACTGAAAGCCAGCTTTTTCAAAGAAGAAACCCTATAACAGTTGAATTTTGAGCTACAGAACTAACTTCATGCATATTTTTCAAGTTTTCCTTCGGTTATGCCAATTCTTAGCCTAAAGGAGTTTTGCCTTTCATTAAGTCATTAGAATTCATTCTGTTCCACTTCATTTGTAGAGTTCACCTTTCAATGCACATTGCACAAAGTAAGCTGTGAATCTGAACAACTGACTGACATCAATTTGGGTCATTTTTGCAAGGGTAATATTTCAATCTAACTTTCTTTTTATAACTGCCACCAGTACACCAACGCTTAAATCTATATCCTGCACAGAGGATTTTGCTCAAGGAACAAGAACATTTTGGTCGTGTTTGTGAAGATGCTTGTCATTCATTTCTCCAACCACAAGATAATTTAACCAGACTGATGAAAGTGACTGAGGTAGTTCCAGCCCAATTATGTTAGATATTGTGAATCTTATTACTTATAATAAGATTCCAAATGAATTATACTTACCACTAATTGCCAAAAAAAATTTCAGCAAATCTCTCAGTCAGAATCTTTATGAACTTTTTTTTAATTGTAGTGATCTTTCATGCTGCAGTTATTATATTG